>NW_026042383.1:0-300000 GCF_023856365.1 Brienomyrus brachyistius | reverse complement strand
CCAAAGCAGTACAGTAATGCAGAACAAATAATGTAACTAACAAGGAAGTGGGGAGGTAATGGACAGAAGTGTTGGTTTTTGGTAACTCCACTCCTCTGACCTCCACTGTAATTTTAGGTTCCTTGGAACAATATTGTAAACCAGTCATCACACACCTAGGGGTTAAAGTCGACACCAACCTTAAGTTTGACACGCAGATAAGATCAGTTGTCAAGTCAAGCTTTTTACAATTGAGGCAGTTGGCCAAAATAAAGCCAATTCTTTCTAGGCAGCACTTTGAGACAGTAATCCACTCTTTTGTCGGTACTAGTTTGGACCACTGTAACGCCCTCTATGTTGGGGTTAGAGGCTCCACTATTGTTCACCTCCAGAAGGTTCAAAATACTGCCGCACATGGAAATATGAGCATGTCTCCCCCATTTTAGACTCACTCCACTGGCTGCCCGTACATTTTAGGATTCATTTTAAAATTCTGTTATTTGCTTTTAAAGCCCTCAAGGGTCTTGCTCCACCTGACCTCTGTGAGCTGCTTCACCCTTACACCCCCACCTGCTCTCTCAGGTCAGCTGATCAGCTGCTCCTGATGGTTCCTAAGACTCAGCGTGAGCTTAGAGGGGATCGAGCTTTTGCATTCGCAGCTCCTAAAATGTGGAATGATTTGCCTTTTCACATTAGAGAGGCCTCTTCTCTTTAAATCTTTAAATCTCTTTTTAAAACTCATCTCTTCTCCTTGGACACCTTGTGAGATATTAACTTTAATAGTAAATTTTATTTCAATCTTAGCCTTTTCTTTATTAATATAAATTTTTATATATTCATAAATAATTATTAATATAATATTTTTATTTTATTAATGGCCATTTACTTACATTTAATGTTTTGGTTTTTATTAAATTTATTTTAATTCGTTTTTAAGTTTGTGAATATTTTTATTTATTCCTTTGTGCAGCACTTTGGTCGATAAGGTTGTTTAAAGTGCTTTTTAAATAAAGCTGGATTGGATTAGATTGGAAGATGGCTCAACAAATCTCTCTCCCAGTATGTAAAATTCGATAGAGGGGCGCAAGGTGACATTCTGTCAGGGGCCCAGAATTTTTAGCTACACCTCTGTGCTACTGTGTTTTTATTTTTACTCTAGCCATCAACAACTCTGGAGCTGCTATATTGCCACCTGGTGGTGAAGAGATCAGACAAAATATGTACACATGTAACCAACAGTGGGGCGGCATGGTGGTGCAGCGGTTAGCACTGTTGCCTCACACTTCTGGGACCCCGGTTTGAGTCTCTGCCTGGGTCACATGTGTGTGGAGTTTGCATGTTCTCTCTTGCTAAATTGGCCGTAGGAGTGCATGTGTGTGTGAATGGTGTGTGAATGGTGTGTGAATGTGCCCTCCGATGGGCTGGCCCCCATCCTGGGTTGTTCCCTGCCTTGTGCCCATTGTTTGCAGGATAGGCTCCGGACCCCCCGCGACCCAGTAGGATAAACGGTTTGGACAATGGATGGATGGATGTATGAGGGTGAGTCACAATGACAACAGCTGCTCTGTTGACTTGGTCCCAGGAGTCGTCAGCGTTGGTCTGCCGGGGCCCCCGTCCTGTCTGTGGAAGCACCCCTCTTGTTGGCTGTTCTCTCTGCCTGGGCCCCCTCTCCTGCTGCCTCACCTTTGGGTTGAAGTGGCTCCCCATTGCCTCTGTAAAGCTCTTTGTGTATCTTAGAAAAGGGCTGTATACATGTAACATTCATTCATTTATTCGAGGTCCCAGCCAGAAGAGTGCAGTCCCACACTGTCCCAACAGCCTGAATCAGCTGGATGTTATAGGATTAAGACACTTCCTGCATTAGGCCATTTACCCTCAGTGTATTTCCACATACCCTGACAGGATGGATGACAATACTGTGGCCCTAATTTTCAATACACAGTTTTCACAGGAGTCTCACCCTCATCCACATTCTCTGCATTCCTTATCTCATGCTTTTTTGCCACCCGCATCTCCTCTGCCTGCTTTGTCTCATTTTCCCACAATTGAAACACCTTCCAATTTGTCTCCGTTTTAGTTCTACCACATTAATACCTGAGCAACCAGTCTGATCCTGTTCCTCTAATTTCAAACGCATCTGGCTTATCTGATTGGGACTGAAGCTGCTGTTTCTAGGAAAACCACATTCGTCCCACTGGGGCAGGTCTGACGCCGCGTCCTTCCCATATTTCTCCCATAATTGTTGTAGAGAATTTCAGCTGGAGATCTTTCCCAGAAGCAAGTCACTTCACTTTAGCACCTGTTATCAGTAAAAGTCAAGTCAAGTAGGTCTTTAATGTTATTTTTAACTTTACACAGTTGAGTATAGTACAGTTACAAAAGAAACTGTTTCCCTCGGACCAAGGTGCTACTTAAATTAACACAAGACTAACACATACCAACCTAGCAACATACTGTATGGTGCATAATGAGCAAAAACTGTGCAAACATTGCAGGACAGTGCAAAAAGAGAGGACAACTGACACCAACGAGCACAAACAGCACAGTAAATCCAATACTGATAAGGTGCAGTTTGGTTGTGCAATGAGGTAGCAATAAAAATAAATAAAAGTAACTGTAAACATGGCTACAATAAGATAAAAAAATAGTAGTTAAATAATAAAGTGTGTTAATGAGTGTATGTGTGTGTGGTATCAGATTAGTCCCTGAGAGTTCAGTAGTCTGACGGCATGGGGGATAAAGCTGTTTGAGTCTGGCTGTAAAGGCCCGAATGCTCCGGGACCTATTTCCAGAAGGCAGGAGGGTGAAACGATAATGTGAGGGGTGGGTGGGGTCATCCACAATGGTGGTGGCTTTGCGGATGCAGTGTGTGGTGTGAATATCCGTGATGGAGGGGAGAGATATGTTAGGGTTATCTTCTTCTGAAGATGCGCTGGAAACAAACCAGTCTCTGAACACAGAACAACACAGACAGCTGTGATGACGTTTTACTTGCTGCAAGGTGTAGGGAATCCACTTGCAGAGTCTCCGCAGTTTCAGCAAAATGATGGTTTATTGAACAGCAAAAATAATACAATGTAATACAGTGTAGAGACACACCGGGTACTGAAAGGCAGCTCAGACACAAATTGAAGACAGTTCTTCACCCCCCTTTATACCCAAAAAGGCCCTCCCCACCAAGGTGTTGTGTGTAGGTGTTGTGAGTGAATTTACATATAAAGAGTGACCCCCTGGAGTGTGAGGATCCTGAGACGGGGACAGGACAGAACAGGGTAGAGACTTTTATGATCATTGTAATTAAATTCTTATCACCTTATCTTATCCTTATCACCCTAGTGGTGCCAACTGGAACCCCCATTCTCTCCCTGGCTTCCCCCATGATCATAAATTCCTAACATTGTCTGCATTCAAATGATCAACCAAGAACCTTGGGGCATTTTTACCACTTTTCCTTACAAAGGGAAGCCCGGTCCTGACCTCGAGGTGTCAGCCTCTCAGTCGAACTCGGCCAACTTCGAAAAAGGAACTCCCCTCGCAGTGTCTTTTATTGAGGTACACAAACAGGATATGCAACTGACATTGAACATTGTTTGTCACCATATATGGGGTGGAAATATTCAAGCGACAGTTCTTGAGACGTGTTATTGCTCAATTAAGATCAAGCTGCGGCAGGGTGTTGTTTCCAAGCGTCTAGCAAAATGATAATAAAAAAAGTACATATTTCTCTAACAAGATACTCCAATGATTTTCTCACCTGTCATCACTATCTGTTGTAGGGACTTGCGATCTGAGGCGACATAGTTCCCAAAGCAGACTGTGATGCAGCTGCTCAGGGTGCTTTCAACAGTTCCCCAATAGAGTGTGAGGATGGGAGATGGGCTTTTCTGAGCTTCCGTGGAGAGTAGAGGTGCTGCTGTGCTTTCCTTACTATGGAGCTGATGTTGAAGGACCTGGTGAGATTCTCCGCCAGATGGACAACAAGGAATCTGGTACTCTCTACGATCTCCACAGATGAGCCATCGATGTGCAGCAGAGAGTGGTCACTCTGTGCTTTGTGTTCTTCTAAAGTCAACAACCATTTCTTTGGTCAACATTCAGAGACAGGTTGTTGGCTCTGCAGCAGTCCGATAGTCATCACACTTCCTCTTTGTATGCTGAGTCACCGTTTTTATTGACGAGACCCACAGTCTTGTCATCAGCCTGATGTTGATGATGTGATTCGAAATGTGCATTGCTGCTCAGTTGTGAGTCATCGGAGTTAACAGCAGTGGGCTGAGCATAAAGTCCTGGGTTCCTGCTACAGCGTCTGAGCAGCCGCCTTCGTCGCCCGTAGCTCCTGCGCAGCCCGAGCAGCCGCCTCCGCTGCCCCCTGCGGCCCTAGAACCCGAGGCGCTCCCTCTGCCTCAAATGACTGTGCCCCCTGGGGCTCTTGTTCCTGGCCCCACTCCTGTCCCTGACCCAGCTCCAGACTTTCCTGCCCTAGTCCCCGAGGAGGTCCCGGACAGTCCGACCACCGTGTGTGCCACGCCCCCTGATTATCCACGTGTGCTTCCCTGATCGTACCCAGCTGTGTCCGATTATTTTCAATCAGTCCTGTCTATTTGAGTCCATGTCTTACTAGAGTTCAGTGTCCGTCATTGAAGTCCGTCTGCGTGAGATGTTTCCTGCACCCCGTGTTCCTAATAAATCCCCGTATTTCCCCGTATCCTGCCTGCCTTGCCTGTTTCCTGCCCGTCCGCCGCTCCCGTTAAACGGCGATCGTGACACAAGGCACACGCACATCAACAAGTACCAATGCAGCAAATACAGATGAACAATTTAGGAGGAATACTAGTCAAAGGAAGGAAGAAAAGCAGCCCACCCTATCTCATGGTCACGGACACAAACATCAGGGAGTGTTATGAAGAAGACACCACACTTAGCACCATTGGTTTTACGCAGTGAATTACACCAGAGAGAGTTTTTACATTCTAGCTGTGTTACATAACATTCCTCAGCCTTCAGGTTTTTTCCACACAATGCAGGACACGCAGGGGTGCCAAACAAAACAGCGGAACTGCAGTGTAGCCAATTATTTGTTTCAGTAGTTTTAAGAAAACTAGAACATAAAATGTTTGTTTTACTTAGGTAAAAGTCCAGTTGAAACAGACTTTATTTTTAAAAAGTTAGATTGGCTTTAAGTGATGAAACATGTTACTTGTGTTAATATTGCTTAATGAAGTGTAGGTGACATAGAAGCATGCAGTTTGATGTTTGGGGGCTGTAGTTTTTAATGGGACTATTTGAATATGGAGTACTAGTGTTGTACTTTTTAAGGGTACAGCACACGAAAAAAATACAGAGTATTAAAAGTGCCTCTCTTTAAAGGAACTGAGTTATCTTAGTGTATTTTACATCACATACACTCTCGGTCCGCTGGGGGAGTCCATCCCGCTGTAGTTGGAGAATGCTGCCATCAGTCGCTCGGTGTAGCACTCGCAGGATTTACCAGGCTCCTGTTTAAACTGATGTATCATGCCCCAGTCCATGCGCAGGAGGACCAGTCTCTGAAGGGCTGTCGCATGGTGAGGTCTGTTCTGCCTGGGATCCAGCAGGTCACTGGCAATGTCCTTCAACTCCTTCATCTACAGTGTCAGATGAGCAAACCTCATCTCCCCCTTGAGGATTTGGACAAACCAACATAGGGGCAAGAATTTCTGCTACCTCGTCCTGCTGCCTGAGTGTTTCGCCACGGCACTTCATCACCGAGAAGGAGGTAGAGTCGGGTGCTGAATGGTTATGATCCTCGTCTGCAGGGGGGAGAGGGGAAGGGGCAGGGGAACCACTTGCTACTCCTCCCTCGGCGGCATAAGGAGGAAGCTGCTGTTTGGGCAGCAATGCTTGGGCAGGAGCCACACAGTTTATTTCTGGGTATCTAATTAGCGGACACCATTAGGTCCCTTCAGGGGCTCCACAGACAAACTCATTGACATAATAGAATTGTCACAGAAAAATTCTTTGTCACATTCTCAGTCGACATAGACTGTGTGCTGTTTACATATTTTTGGCACAAACGAAATCTCATATGCATATTGACATATCTTTGGCACAAGTGGACCTCCATCACTTTAAAGAGGGTAAACTCTGGTCAGGAAATTTACGACGTCAGAATAAACTGATTTTTAACAGAAGTAACTGACATGCCCTAATAAGGAAATGCATACAATCAGAATACAATATCTGTGGTTTTTAACAGTGGTAACAATCTGATAATGAAAGGAATCAGATCAACATTTCTATAGCATGTAACAGAGCTTGCTCCCCTCCAGAACTCATTGTTCCAGTAGTTATCTGAAATCATCTGCAGGAGCTATTCTTTTATTTGTATATTAAGCGTAATTATTCATGAATATTATTGATGATGTTTATTTGTTCAATGTTTTTATTTATTCGTATTTATTGTTTATAATATAATGTTATATATATATATATATTAGTATTGTAATAGGGGTGGCATGGTGGTGCAGTGGTTAGCACTGTTGCCTCACACCTCTGGGACCTGGGTTCGAGTCTCCGCCTGGGTCACATGTGTGTGGAGTTTGCATGTTCTCCCCGTGTCGTCGTGGGGTTTCCTCCGGGTACTCCGGTTTCCCCCCACAGTCCAAAAACATGCTGAGGCTAATTGGAATCACTGAATTGCCCATAGGTGTGCATGTGTGAGTGAATGGTGTGTGAGTGTGCCCTGCGATGGGCTGGCCCCCCATCCTGGGTTGTTCCCTGCCTCGTGCCCATTGCTTCCGGGATAGGCTCCGGACCCCCCGCGACCCAGTAGGATAAGCGGTTTGGAAAATGGATGGATGGATGGATGGATAGTATTGTAATACTTGAAACGAGAGGTACTGCCTGCCTTAGTGATCTTTACTATTGTGTAAGTGTATTCCCACCTGTAGGGGGCAGCAATGGTTGTTATTAGAGGTGCTGAGATTACGCGGCTCAGGGCTGAAGGTGCAAAGTGAAACAGTCATTGACCGTATTTGCCGTGTGTGATGGTGTCTGCATATCGACCCTTTCGAGCCAAACAAACCAGTTCAAAGTACTGTGCGTTAATATATCATATGAATAAATCCACTCAAGAACTAAACTCAATATCGTATCCTCATCATTCAACGCGTCCGACTTTTCCACCTCTTACCACAAGGCAGTGGATTACATGGGGAAATTACAAACAAGGAGAATTTAATCTGTTTTTCCTCTACATTGTCGTTATTCAGAATATTACAGACTATGAACAAAAACGGACAATGTAAGAAAATAAAAAAATGTGTATGAAAGCTAGAGTATTTTTGCAGTGGTGAACACTAGCTGGTTTATGTACTAGCTCACACTCAAGAAACAGCATAAATGCTACTCATACACAGTTGGGGGGCAGGGGTCAGTCCTTGTGCCTGTAATGAGAAGGTCACCAGTTGAAACTAACCCAGCCACAGCACGTCTGTGGGTCCTTGAGCAAGGCCCTTAACCCCCAGCTCCCTGGGCGCCCCAACAGGCAGCTGCACTTCGCGGACAATTTACTCCACAAAGAGTAAGTTGAGGGAGACATAAAAAACAATTTCCCCACAGGGATTAATAAAGTCCATCCATCTATGGAATATTATTTAGCACTATCTAACGTAGAATATAAGAATTATGATTTTATAAAAAGTATGCCAAATATCCATGATATAATCATTACAATGTAAACATTGTAATGTAATCAACACAATGGAACCAACTGAGTATGTATTTGCACCTTTTGTTAGTCTAAGTTTCTGTTAGCTACTTTATGTTAGTCATGAATCTATGAATATTCACTTTTATTAGCGTATATTTCATCATTATGTAAAAGGACAAATATATTATCAACCTTTTAGTGAGACAATGTGTTAACGGCTGAAAATACCAAGGTTTACTACTGAAGGAAGGGATTCACCTGAGTTCACCAGAAGTTCATGGCTGAGTATTTTTAAAAAACCAAGTGGAGCTGCTCGCGCCACTATTATGTTCAACCGAGAGACCAAACGGTAAAAGAAATGACTATCAAACTTATCACCTAGAGGTGAACATAAATCTATACAAATATCACCTGCATGCACATTACTTCTTTTACAATAACCAACTCCTGATCCATACTGTTAGTCGTGAAAAAAATAACTATTGTGTACATAGAGGCCCTGTGTAAAAAGATAACTGCCAAGGAAAAGATCAAAAACATTTATTTCAAGGATTCAAAGTTTTTATGGTCATGTACAGTGTACAGTGCAGTTCCTATTTGATTAACTTGAATGTCTTCACAGACAAGACGATTAAACAAATAAAGCAGCGCAACATTACAGTAACTAACAACAAACAAACAAAGTTCACGAGTACTATTACAGTATTCATATCATTTATTTAAATTTAATTTTACCAAGTAAATTAATTGAAAAGCAGTTACCACTGCTTTACCTGCTTCTCGGGAGAAATAGCAGATATACAAACGTCATGTATGTAACTAAAATCTTAAGCCAATAAGGGCAAAGTTGTGTCGTAATGCCCACGCTCGCCTCTCCTGCTCCTGTTTCTCTCCCTCTTTTCTCCACTTTCCCCGTTGTAACACCCTCGCTTTCACTAGCTCGTGTCCTGCCTCGTCTTTCAGGCCGCTATGCTCCTTTACCTTACGCCATAAAAGTGCTCCTAATGATTGCCTATCCTCCGGTTTGTATCCTGCACATTTCACTGCAATCCCCATACGCTTCCACGCATCTGCCGTCTCTCTCTCTCGGCCCTTTTCCTGAGCTGTTTTTCCCACTGCTATTTTTAACAGCTGTATCTGTTCACACAGAGGCTTCCACCGCCCGCGCACTGGTGGACCCCAGCCCCCGTCATCCAATTCTCTATCAAATTCGTGATCCATGTTTTAGCTTATCTGACCTACACTTCTCCTGATCCAACAACCCCTGTGCCTCAGGGGATGGATTTATCCACCCACACTTAGTACACCTCTTAGTTGTCTCTGAGTGCCCCACTAACAAACACCACCAAAACCTAAACCCACACTCACACACAATCACCGAACCACGCAAAACAGTAAATAGTAAATGGTAAACCCACTCACACTGGAATAGTGAATAGTAAACACGCACTTACACACGCGAAATAGTAAATAGCGCTGTGTACACTTTTTGGTACCTTGGGACCCCACGTCTCGGGACTTTTTAGCCCGATGCTTTGAGTACTCTAATCTCGGGACTTTAACCCAATACTTTGAGGACTTTCACCTCGGGACTTCAACCCGTTTTAAGGAGGATGAACCTTACTCCTCCGACCAATTTAGCTGTTCGGGGGTCCTGAATTTCCCGGGACGCTCAATCCCAGCTGTCCTACTGCTCATCAGCAGTAGGTGGGTTGCCAAACCAAGGACACGACAGTGGACTTAAATCCTCCGCCAATAGGTTCTACTACGGGGTCCCGTACCCTCTGTTCACAGGCCGTCAGAGCTACGCACAACAGGCCCTCGCCACAATATTGGTCGACAGATCCTGAGACACTTCCAGCCACTTTATTTAGCAATCGCCAATATGCAGAATTCGATAAAACAGGCTCTGCTCACCTAATTGCTGGGCGCCCGTGGCTCTCTGCGTCCCCAAGACCTCGTCTCTGGTTCCAATCCAAACAACCTTCTCCTCATCCCGGACGAGCCCCCAAATTGTTGGAGTTAGACTCCACCGAGTCCGTTGATGAGGAAAAGATGCATTCGTGAGGCAAAGGATGGTTGTAAGTCAGCTCTCTTTATTTGTTGTACAGATCGATCCGGGAGCCACTCTCAGATGCACAAAAGTACACACCAAGGGAAGCTCAGCTCCCTGTTGTCTGTGTCTAACTTTTATACCCCGTTTAGGGCGTCTACTGTTCTTGTTGGTATCTTTCCAGTTGACGTAACATATAACTATTGTTTGGACATTGCTGGCGTTAGTCCCCACACCCGTTCCCTTTGATCTTATCTTGTTATGTTGCAATTTAGCAGCGTCAGCGACCCCCTCCCTTGTTATGTCCCCGCAGGTCAAGCGTAAGCTTAATGTCACCACGAGCCTGTCAATGTACCTTCTGCTTTCCGGAATTTACTTACACAACGAGGAGGGCTGGAGCCCCCCTTCTCTTCCTGCCTGTGTTCCAGTTTGTTCCCCTTTCTCAGTGTGACAAAGTTTAGCACGCAACCTAGCCCCCCTTCATTCGCCATTTATATTTTCCGCCGGGCACCCGAAATGCTGCCACACAAAAGATTTAAAAGTGTCTGGGGTATCTACTATAGTAATTTAGTCAGATGCCAACATATTCACAGCAGCTAATTTGCAGCGCATTCGTGAAACCGCTTTTCGCTCCAACGAGAAACTCATGTTGTAATATCGCGAGATCTCGTGACACGCGTTTCACTCCCACTTCTTAGTAACAGTCATGATTTGATAAAGTGACAACCTGCGTAATAATTGGTAATACATAGAGTTTGCTATTGTTCAGGCTAGCAGACTGTTATGGCTTGAGGTTAATGGTGCCTGTTACTTGTGAATTTTCACATTTGCAGGGATCTTCTGCCTCGTGAACGTGAAACGGATAATTATGCTAAAAGAAGAAAAAAGCAGAACTGCAATGTGTGTAAGGCTGGTGCTGATTTTTCAGTCTGAACACAGTAAAATTTATACAAATTACCTGTATTCAAACTTGTATTCTTTATATAGTTTGGTTAATTACTATTTAAAAGTTTTATCTGCGCTCCATTGTATAACTTGTACTGGAGATTTGTATGTAATTTTTGATTGGAAATGGTTAGTTGTATATACATTGAATATTTTTATGATTAATTTCTTTGTTTATTTAATTTGGCAACAGATTTGCACTTTTAGAAGTATTGCTGTTCATTTTTGTGAAAGTTGTTACTAAAAAAAACAAAAGAAGCAGACTTGTGTAAATCCTATATTGGCCGTGTATTCTTCCTGTAGCGTAGTGACAGCTTTTTGTACGGAAGCCGTGAACGGCTGTGCTTGCAAATATATTTTCTTCTGAATAATTAGAAGGATAAGCATATTTTGTCGCCGCCGCGAGATAGTCATGCCATACACAGCTCTGCTCGTTTTTGTACTGTTACTGTGTTACTTAATTTGCGCATCCATGAATTTAACGTTGACATTAAGTCAACATTGACATTGACAACGTTGACATTAAGTGTTGCACCTATCTAGTGTTTTACTGTGAAGGGCATGTTATATCTCGTCTCTAAGTCGCACTATGGTCCAGGGGAATGCTATGTCATATCAGAACATGTGTCGATTATGTGGCAATATAAATATTTTATATTACTGTCAGTTTTAGTTTCAGAAATCCATCATTTGAGAAAAAAGGCCAGTCACGACAAATATATATGGAATATAACAACAGAGTTTAGGCAGCTGTATTTGTTTAAGTGTAAAGATGCACATAGAAACATGCATGAGCTCATCTGAGAATAAACTGAATGCAATGAAGATTTGTGACTCCTGCTGGAAAATGCGAATAGTGGCAGGGTCTTCAAGTAGTACATTTGTCTGAGAGTCAATTAATATTAGGAAAGGCACAGTTTTTTTTCAATGGCGCTAATTATCAAGAAGGAAATGGAGTACCCCAGCACCTGGTTTACGGGCACTGGAAGCTCCAGTATCAGTCAGACTTTCATGTAAGTATATGTGTGTTTAATGACTTAGCAGTTGGTTAAAAAGTAGACTTGTGCATGTTTCATCTTTACCAGGGGCAGAGGGGAAACTCAATAAATAGCCTTCTCTCACACTTCCAGACCTGCAGAACTGAGCATGTCCCCTGGTTTTGTGCATATGTCTGTAGGCTTTGAGTTTTTCCTATGGGGGCTTCAATTTCCTCCCAGAGTACAAATACGTGCAGATCAGTTGCATTGGGGAGTCCATACTGTGATGCTGAGTGGGTGTAGGAGGAGATTGAGAGATGAAACTCCGGATGATTTACTCCCTCAGCTAACTAACCAGAACAGGATCGTACCAATACCAAAATGATAAGTTTATAAATGTTTTTCACTACCCTGATTCATTCAGTTATTTATGTTTGTTAATTCCACCTCCCAAGCAAATACATAAATAAACAAACAAACAAATATTCAGGGGGAATGTGTCATAGGTGATAGAATCAGTGGATGAATCTAAAGAAAAAAAGTTATGATTTCTTTCTCTCCAAAACACAATGCAAAAAACTCTTAAGTTAGGTAAGACATTGAAATTTTATGACAGTAGCATGATGCAGAGGAACAACAGAAGGAAAAATCTAACTAAACCTGAGTCAACTAGGACTAATTACACTAAATTAAGTGGAACACACAAAATACCTAAAACCACTTAATAAACAAGCAAGAAATATTACATTTGATTAACTATACTGATGCCTGAGGGAAGTTCTTGTGCTTAATGCAGCAAGTATGTACAGCTGCAGAGACACTACACATAGTGCAAATAAATTAAAAAGTATACAGTACACACACTGATTCCTGAAAAATCAAAATACCATGGAATACTAATGAAATACTTATCAGGATGATGATGACGATGATGATGATAATAATAGAAATAATAATGAATTAGTTTAGGGTATTATGCAATTGACATGTACAATTAAAAAAGAAATTGCACCAGACATTTCCTGTGGCAAAGAAGGGTTGCTTTGTGCCACGTTACTCAAGTCAATTCACTTTATTTTGTATAGTGCATTTTCACAGCCTTACATAGTCTCAAAGCACTTTACTTTGTCCCTGCCCAATTGTCCCAGTGAGCAATATCAAGCCTGAAAAATTATAAAGCCACATTGGCAAGGATAAACTCAGTCATAGTAAGAAACCTTTGGAGGAACCAGAGTGAAAGGGGGAGCCCATCCTCCACAGGGCAGAAGTCAGGTTAACAAAGTCCTGATCTATATGGTTCAATTAGTTAAGTCCGGATGTAAATACAGAATAACTGGCAGCAGGGCACACAGGAAAGACGTCACAGGCAGGAGGGCAGGCAGGAGGGTGGCACAGGCAGGACGTAATGGGCAGGAGGGCGGGCAGGCAGGGCAGCACAGGCAGAAGGGCTGGCGGGTAGCCAGAACTGTTTTGCCACTGCAGTCTGTTTTACAGTTTCATCTGCATTTGTTCCCACAAGGAATAACAACAGCTAATTTATGAACATGCTGCTTTTCAGAAAAGAAGTTTAATTTCTAGGAACATGACCAGTGCAAACATTTAGTGTTGACGGTTCTTTGTAAAATGGATGTTCTGTACTTTTATTGATCTGTCCGTCCATCCATCCATCCATCCATCCATCCATCCATCCATCCATCCATTTTCTAACTACTTCTGATGAAGTTCCGGGTTATGAGGTATCCTGAAGCCCAGGCAATATGGGACACACACACACACATAGGGTATACCTATCTTTATGGGGCCCGCTCATTCACTTCTATGGGATAAATGCTAACGCTAACTATGACAAGCTTAACCCCCACCCTGCCCTAACCATAACCATAAGTAACCCAGCAAAATACAAGAGGTTTTGCATTTTTAGTTTTTCCATAGCAGTCACAGATTTTTATAAAATAGAGTTTTCCTGGTTTTCGGTTTCGTGGTCCCCATAAGGGAAAAAAAACAGGTATTTATCACGTTATGGGGTAGGATAGGTATACCCGCTCGCACACACACACACACACACACACACACATGCACACAAATGGATAGATCAACACAGTTACTATGGATGTCGATCCTGCAATAATGAGACAGAACTATCATACTTAATAGGATCATATCCCTAGTTCTACATATGCATAATTATATTTTAAAAAGATCCCACGCACCCAGCACATGAGATGTTTGAACTTCTGCTCTCTGGTAAACGTTACCGCAGTATGCATTGCAGAACAACCAGATTTAATAAGACCTTCTACCCCCAAAGCCATCAGAATACTAAATGCTAATGAACATAAGTTTATGTGAAACCCTACTCTCTCTTCCTCTCTGTGCACTTTATTACCACAACTGGTATTAAGTTTACTTTTTATTTATACAGTATAGTGCAATAATATAATCACGAATGGTGTGTGAGTGTGCCCTGTGATGGGCTGGCCCCCCATCCTGGGTTGTTCCCTGCCTCGTGCCCATTCCACATTCCGGGATAGGCTCCGGACCACCCGCGACCCAGTAGGATAAGCAGTTTGGAAAATGGATGGATGGATATAACTAACATAAGACAGACATTACACCTAACAAACAATAAACACGAAATAAAGGAGTGGACACAAAAAAAATGTAATGCAATGACCAGATTTAACACCTGGATTATGTCCCCCCTTAGTCTCCTTTGCTCGAGGCTAAACAGATTCAGCTCAGCTAACCTCTCCTCATTAGACATTCCTCTAAGACCAGGAATCATTCTCCCAGCTAAGCAAGCCTGAGTCCGGCTTCCACTCCCCCGATTCCCAGCAATGTTAACTTGGAAGGGCGTGTTCTGTATGCACAACTGAGACAACCCAGGTGGAGCTCAGCTTATCGGCTGGCAAAATTGCCTTCAGGTATCACCCACCCTAGTGAGAGTCCAAGCTAGGGCCGTTCTCAGAACTCACCCTAAACGAGGTCCTGCTCAAAAGTTGTAATGACCGCCTGAGGTACCTGTGAGCCTTGCCCGTAATGAGTCAGTGGGTGTAGCCGAGCTGACACGCTTTTGGGCGTCCAATTGCTGAGAACTCCCCTTCGGTTTTGACAAACTGTACGATCGCAAGCAGTGACAGCAGAGCCACAGACAAGCTCAACCAGCAGAGAGCGAATGGTAAGCACCCAACACCCGAAGGGCTCAACTGATCACATCCAAACGACTTCCTGATGGGATTGTGTACGTAACTGGTTTACTGTTGTTAATAGTGGTTGAACTTCTATGCAAGTCCCCTTGTTGGGGGAGAGGGAATGAATGAAAGCATAAGGTGAAATAAAACCTAAAATAAATCAAAAAGGTTAAACAGAAATCAAACCAAATGAATTGTGTTTCTTCTTCAATTGTAAACATAAATTAGTTATGCAACAATAACCTAATTGGATGTTAATGTATTGTGATCAAATTGATTTAGTCCATGAAGTTAATTCCTGCTTTCAGGCAAGAACCTGTGTGTCCAATTATGCGTGTTGCATCACCGCAGTTGACCACCAGAGACCCAACTCAGATGTTGTTAACCTACTATGGCGGACCACTAGAGGTGCAATTTCAATGGAGTGGCACTGCTATGGCTTGCCACTAGAAGCGCAATTTCAAAATGGAGTGGTAGTTCTATGCCTGACCATCAGGGGAGCAATATCGAAATGGGGTCGTAGTTCTATGCCTGACCACTGGAGGCGCGATTTCGAAATGGAGTGGTAGTTCTATGCCTGACCACTAGAGGCGCAATTTCGAACTGGAGTGGTAGTTCTATGCCTGACCACTAGGGGCGCAATATCGAAATGGAGTGGTAGTTCTATGCCTGACCACCGGGGGCGCAATATCGAAATGGAGTGGTAGTTCTATGCCTGACCACTAGAGGCGCGATTTCGAAATGGAGTGTTAGTTCTATGCCTGACCACTAGAGGCGCAATTTCGAAATGGAGTGGTAGTTCTATGCCTGACCACCGGGGGCGCAATATCGAAATGGAGTGGTAGTTCTATGCCTGACCACCGGGGGCGCAATATCGAAATGGAGTGGTAGTTCTATGCCTGACCACCGGGGGCGCAATATCGAAATGGAGTGGTAGTTCTATGCCTGACCACTGGGGGCGCAATATCGAAATGGAGTGGTAGTTCTATGCCTGGCCACTGGAGGCGCAATTTCGAAATGGAGTGGAAGTTCTATGCCTGACCACTAGAGGTAACCAAACGGTTGCCGACGCAAGATGAGTGACACACACATTTAATGCATGCGCATGCCGCTTGCGGCCTTCTTCTGTGCCTTGCACAGTATAAACCCCCTTAAAACAATTACTGAAGCGAGACGGCGCTCGCGTTACGGCGACGGATTTAAATTGTGAGTGCACTATAATTTGTCGCAAATGGTGCTTAACCACGGTGGGTCTCAAGCACAGGAGACTCCCAATTTCTAAATGACACACTCACAGCGCAAAGTTGTGTTAAACTTGCTTTGTCTACAGCAGGCACACACATACGAGTATGATCCTGATAGGTAACTAAGCTATCGGTCTTATGTCCAAGCGCAACATAATTTAGGTTAGAACCTCGTAACAAGTATTCCCGTTTGCTAATAGAGAGATCTCTCCCAGGATATATAGAAACGGAGAAACTCCGAATCGAACCTGGAAACAAAGCGCTACATCTGAGAATTTCGTCAGACATATGGTTAAGGTTCACTGCAGTTTAATACGAAAGAACTACAATGAAATAACCGAAAATAAAACAAAATAATATAACTACTAATAATAGAAATAAAAATAACTATAATAAGCCCTTATGATCCCGCTTAAATGCCTTCAGATTGCCATGAGTGCGACTTTGGCAACCAGTTCACAGTAGCGCTTCTTCACTGCACGTTCGGTCATAAAAAATTTAAATTGTGTGCTCAGAATAAGTTTAAACCTTCTGCCTTGTGATTATTAACCAATTGTTATGCCGAATGGTCGGCTCCTCCAAACTCAATTGCGAAACACTGTGAGTCTGTTAATGTGTGACTTAAATGGAACTCATTAATAACCAGTATCGCGTAATAACCTGGGTTAGAATAGAAGGCTCATACAACAAGCTGCGTCACCAGGTAATGTAAACGATCGGTAGCGAAGCTCCCCTCACGGCCAACGAGAGAGAGTCTCGCGATATTTCAGGCGAATTTGAGGTTTCAGAGCGTAGATCGCACAGGCAGGGATTCTTGTGAGCACTCAATGAACAGAGGCTGAAGTTGTGTAAAAGACATGCATTTATTCCTATAACTAACATAAGACAGACATTACACCTAACAAACAATAAACACGAAATAACGGAGTGGACACAAACAATGTAATCATGAAAATGTAATGACCAGATTTAAAATGAGTAACCTTAAAAGGGAAAATACTGTTCTGCAATGCAAGCAATTTTGCAAAAAATCTTATCTAGCTCTGATTTAAAAGAACCCAGGGTTTTAGCTTGTGTTACAATAACAGGAAGACTATTCCATACTCTAACTACACGCTGTGTACAGAAATGCTTCATCAAATTCGTTTTAAAATGTTCTCCAGCTAATTTCCACTTATGGCCACGAGTTCTGGTATTTAAACTAACATTGAAATAGTCATTTGGCTGAAAAGCATCCAGACCTGTTAGAATCTTAAACACCTGGATTATGTCCCCCCTTAGTCTCCTTTGCTCGAGGCTAAACAGATTCAGCTCAGCTAACCTCTCCTCATTAGACATTCCTCTAAGACCAGGAATCATTCTCGTTGCCCTACGTTGCACCTTTTCCAAGGCAGCAATGTCCTTCTTAAGGTATGGTAACCAAACCCGCACACAATATTCTAGGTGGGGTCTTACCAAGGAATTATGTTATCGTAGCATCACTTGCCTTGTCTTAAACTCCACACACCTAGAGATGCAATGTGCCTTCTCGCGTGGTGTTCCTGCAGAGGGAGTCTGTGAGTGCTGGAGATTGGGGGAGGGGGCAGTGTGGCTATGTCTGCTCTGTGTTCCTCCAGACGAGCAAAGAAGCTGTTTAGCTCCTTTGCTAAAAGGGCGTTGCTGTTAACAGTGACGGTGTTGTTGCCTTTGAAGTTTGTAATGTGTTGTATTCCCTGCCACACCCACTGTGGGTTGTTGTATGTGAAGTAGACCTCTATTTTCTGTTTCTCTGCCTGCCTGGCAACCTTGATGCCCCTATTCAGGTTAGCTCTGGCTGCACTCTGTGTTCTTGACTGCGCTGTCTTGTCCTGTAGTATTGTATTGTTGCTCTTGTGTTTATCTTGCACTTTCTCCCTCTGTTTGTGCTCCTTTCACTCTGTATAGTTCTATCTTGCCCGCACTTGTGTCATCTTGTGTTGTTTCTGTTTTTCTTCTTTGTCTTGCACCGTGGTCCAGGAGGAACAATGTTTCCTTTCACTGTGTACTGTGTATATTGCTGAAATAACAATAAACCCACTTGACCACCTGCCTCGATTCATCCTGAAGAGTTTTCCAATGTTGTTCAAAGGTCTGTTTGTTTCGGGTGAAGGACACGCCCCTGGACGTGCTGGATAAGGGGACCACAGATCAGTGTCCTCAGTCCTGCTTCTCCCTTCAAAGCTGAGAGGAAGATGACCCGCCTGCTGGTTCTGGTTTTGGCTTATGGAGCTCTGCTTATCTCCACAGAGGCCCAGCAAGATTACCACAGTCTCCCTGCACTCTACAAGACGGCCATTAAACTCGCAGTCGAAAATGCTCATCAAGGAACCCGTCAGCGCATGAATTTCTATAACATCCAGGGCCGTCCGAAGGTAACTGCTGAGAAAGTGTTTACAAAAGTGTGAAACTTTCATCATCTGCAAGCTGAACTAATGAGAATCACATTGATTTTGATGTTTTAATTTCAATGCATATGATGCTTAATGTCTCTTCACAATGAAAGTGATGGTTGTATATCTCAGCCCTGGTCAATTTTACCTTCTCACAGTTTCTCTCTGAATCTGCTGCAGTCAAGTCTGTGACAGTTTGCCATTTTTTGGGTGATTATTGTTTGTTATATTGCCTTTAAAACAGTTGTAGGCAATTTTGTATATAACGTGTTTATGTGATTTAGATCAGCAGTGAATACATTGACATTGAGATTCTCTTGAGAGCAACAAAATGTCCAAAGTCAACTGCAACAGACCATCGGGCTGACTGTATTTTCATGGACAAGAGGGTAAGTAAAGAGTCACTGTGACTGTGAGCATTGGACATATCAGTTAGCAAATTAATTTAGGTTCATGTTAACTTTTTTGATGCCCTGCGGAGGAAAGTTAGCCAACAATAAAGTAACAAATAGATAGGTGGCCTCAAACAGCCAGTTCCATCACCTTATTCTCAAATTTTAGTAGGTTTACAGGCTTAAAGGCTGGATTACCAGGCAGTTGAAATCAGCCTTAAATGGCAGTGTGGTGTTTTGTGGTGAAAGGGCAATTAAATCTGGTCAGAGCAGGGTAGATGCGCAGTGTGAATTACCCTTTAAATTTACCTCTTTAAATAGTGAACTACAGGACCACTTAGCTTGATCGGAGGACAGTATTTTAATACAGAGCAGTGTTCAGTTAAACGGGATTTGTTGTTCATACTTTTAGATGAACTTGCTTTGTATAATATAGCCTTAAGGTGACCCTGCTTTGGAAGCTCTTTCCTCTAAAATTGTTCTGTGTCATTAAACCCTGCAGTCCAGCAGCTCTGCCTTAAATCTTTAGATATATCTTTACTACACCTTCTCTCACTGTATTTATTGCCCACCACTCTTTAAATACTGTTTTTGTGTGTCTGTGTGTTTTTGCAGCCATTCATTAACTGTAGAGTTTGCAGCAGACGGTCTGGTAATAATCTTACACATCCATCAATTGACTGTGTACCAAACAAGAAAGTGGATGAAGTAAGTGTAGAGAGTCTTAGCATTATGGAAATGTAACAGGTGTGTGAATTGTGTCTAAACATGTGGTTAAACTTTGATTGTGTTTGTACATGCAAAAATTTGATCAGAGTACTGTTTATTAATGACAAGGTTACTTTTAATCTGAACAACAGTGGCAGCACCAGGGAAAAGCTTGGGGGGGGGGCTCTAGCTCCTCCTCCAATGACCATAGTACCCCCACAGCACCCCCAAAATATTGGTTTCATTTTTTCTTTAACTATCTGTAAAATCTGTATATTGTGTAAGACATTTTTGCGGTTTTTATAGCATACTTGTAGTGTATTTTTTCTTCAAAGTACACATAGAGGCTCTGTGAGCTAGACGTTAGAATTTCATATTTTATCATATTTTATCCATGCTGTAGCTTATCGTGCTGTGTGCTTCTATACAGCATCTACATAAGCTGAAAAGCTAAAGCACCCGCTCTAAATAATCTCACTCCCCTATAGCACCTGTAGCATTAAGTCACTGGCGCTGCCACTGCTGAATAAACGACTCCAATCTGACTAAACCGCTTAACTTTTCCTCCCCATGTTACATTTCAGGACAAACGACGTAATATGTGTCCTTCTGATAAACCTCCTCTCAGATCTAAAACTGCCTTGGCTTCCAAGGACACTAAAGAAGCTGAAGGAGACTGTCTGGGCTGTTTCTGATGGCTGATGGTCCTGCAATGTGGACCAGAGGAGGAAACTGGAAGGGAAAATGCTTTGCTTTATATCATGCCCACCCAAAGCCCCCAGTGAGTAAGCCATAGGCGCCGATAGCATGGAAAAACTCCCAAGAAGGAAGAAACCTTGGGAGGGACCAAACTCAAAGGGGGAGCCCATCCTCCTGGGGCCGGCAAAGTGTAGGTGCAGGATCACAAAAAACTTAACGAGAGAATTCGACTGTCCCTCACAAAAACTGTAAAGTTTTAGTGGCTAAATTGCTTTTTCTATGCCTTTTCAAACAGGAGGAGATTTGTTTGGCTATATGTAGAAATTTTCTATACAATTTAGACAGCACAGAATCATTAACCTACTTTAATGAATTTATTTATACAACCACATATTTCACACATTTTGACATCAGTCATGCAGTGAAGATACAGTCTCTTTATTTCTTGACGCCAACCCTCCCCATTAATCCGGGCTTGGGACCGACACCTAGTTGAGCTGGCTTGCTCCCTTAAGTGGCTGGGTTAGGCTAAACTATGTACATATTTATAAAGACTACAATAAATTTATAAAGACCTCCCTAAATATGTAGTCTAACAAAACGCAGTTTAAAGAAGGTAGCCTACCTGGTAAACAAAGAAATTAAAAGGCCCACAGCATATAATCGGGCTATATTCCAAGCAGTTTTTAAGAACGTAACCTACATGGCGAAATTGAATTACTTTCTGGACCAACAAACGCAACCAGGCATGAACATTATGCACCTTCCTAGTCTTGATGTAAGTCGTCCTACAGATGAGGACGTTAGGCAGCCTTTAGATCCGACCCATCATGCACTGCAGTTTTTTGCAAATTCCTCAGACGGAAAACCATTAAATACCTCTTCTATTACCTTATATTACCTTATATTCATGTAATAAATATACAAATATCAATTAGTTGGAAATCAGCCAGACAGACGTAATTACTACAAATGGTTTCCACTGTATTTGTGACTCTGAGTGCCGCAGGCTTGGATGCAGTGCCGCACAATTTTGTAAGGCATGCACTGGCCAATCATGTAGCACTTCTCTCAGAAATATTAATGAGACATCACCTACCACCCTGCAAAAAAGAAATTTGCCGCTTGTCCCCCTGCACATGAGCCAACTTGGCTGCGTCAACCAGCGGAGCTCCGGAGCCTCTGGAGAAACACGCGGCAAAAAAGGCTCGCATGCGGTCTTCCAAAGTTTGGGAATACTTCAGTCATGACACCTTTTCTGCGCCTCTACTGTAGCTGGCGTTAATGATGCTGTTTCAGCCATTTTATATTTTCTGTTTACTTATTCTGTCATGTAAGACTGAGACAAATTATCGTTTACGACAATTCTTACACACTGTAGCCTGACTTGCTGACTTAAGTAAGTTTAACTATAAGCTACCTTTGCTAGTGTTTGTGAATAACATGTTTCTCTAGTTATGAAATTATTCCATGTTTTAGCATCTGTTTCAACATTAAAGTCAAATTGGTATACTGAAATATATAAAAACTATTGAACTATTAACTTAAGTCTAACATAGAAAATCCTACTGAATCTCTTAAGATTTTCCTTTTTTGTTAATGCACTAATGTTTAAGAAGTGTCTTAATAAATTGAATTTCAGATTTGTGTGTGGGTGGGAGTGGGTGAATTGTATTAAATTCATACATTCATTCTTTTGGCTCAGACATTACTGACCTAAAACAAATTGAGGCATTGGGTAAGTGCTTAAATTAGCTACTAAATGGCAAAAAATATTCTAAATATCACATTTTCCATTCTTCGGTATAATTTTAACGAATCACCTATGCTGCCAAACATTAACGCATAGATTGTCACAACACTCTATGTTTTAGTTCTTCTTTATGTGTATAGGACGGTGTGATGGTTCTGGTGGTGGGTGTGGCCGACGCTGCTCGCGATGTTTGGCTATGCTGCAGTCCCAGGGACCAAGTTGGAACACATTTCCACCTTCAAGCTTAGGTGGAAAAACGGCACCGAGACCCAGCAGCAGGACAACTTCACTTGTCCAGACAACCAGCCCTGCTTCATCATTGAAGTAAGCCCTGTGAACAGGAGCGAGATGTACTTCTGCAGTGGATGTTATAGCGGAAAGAACATCCCCATCCTCACGTCTGCCGGAGTGCCCCCTCAAGTGGGTGTGTGACTTAACTCGATGGATGAATTGGACAGAATGTACTGTTACTAGAGGTCGACCGATATGGGTTTTTCAATAGCCGATGCCGATATTTAGGAGTCAGGGTCAGGCGATGGCCGATATATGCTGCTGATTTTTTTTGGCCGATAATTGGACGTTTTCCCCTCTATTTGCATGGTAAAATATCACACTAATAATAACAAACGATACACAAAATTTCTCAATTTAGCATTTATTGAATACTCAACTTGGAAACAATAACACATTTATAAACAATAAAAATAGCAGCATCAGAATCTCTGTTAGTGCACAATATAGCAGCAAACTCCTCATGTTTGACGGAAGGAAATTTGTAAACAATACAAAAAGGAATAAGCATGTTATCTTCAGTTGTAATCCCACTTCCAGTCCCTGAGTCTTACTCACCACACTCATACTTCACAGCAATCAGACAGCAGTTAATTAACCAGAAGAGAAAAATGCAAAAACACAACAGAACTTGTAAATAATAACAAACTAATAGACAATAAAAATAGCAGCATCAGAATCTCTATTAGTGCCAAATATAGCAGCAAACTCCTCATGTCTGACGGAAGGAAAATTTGTAAATACACAAAGGAATGAGCACATCTTCAGTTTTAATCCCATTTCCAGTCCCTGAGTCTTCCTCATCCCACAAGCAGGCAAGGCATGTCACCCCGGTTGTGTGACACTTATTTTATATAATAAAATAAGTGCCCCCTGCGGCCCCAGAGCCCGAGCAGCCGTCTCCGCTGCCTGCAGCTACCGCGCCCACGTCCGAGGCGCTTTCCCTGCCTGCAGCTCCCGGGCAGGCGCCCCCTCTGCAGCCTGCAGCTCCAGTCCCTGGCCCCACTCCAGTCCCTTCTCCCCCTGTGACTCTGGTACCCTCACCCCGACGAGCCCGACCCCGGCCACGGGTCCTTATGTCTGTGTCCCATAAGGGGAGAGGACACAGACGCACGGCTGGGGTCCCACCCGCCCAGCCCCCTGGCTCGCCCTCCCTCGCCGGCGCTAGGGCTTGGTCGGCGCCTGCGGGTCCTGGCCCTCCGGGTCGGCTGTCGTCTGCGGGTCCCCCTCCGCGGCCTCGTCGCCCTGCCTCGGTCCCTCCTCCGGCGTCTTATCGGTTGCCTGCGGGCCCCCCGACGGCGGCTCCTCATTCGCCTGCTGGTCCTCCCGCTCTGGCGTCGCCGTCTGCTGCGCCCTCGCCAGGGTCCCTTCCAGCTCCTTCGTCCCCTTCCCTGGTCTCCCCTCCGACTCCCTCCTTTGTCCCTGCGTCTGTCCCTCACCCCGTCTCCTCGGCCCCTCCGGCTCCGGCCTCCCGGCCGCCTGCAGCCCTTCCGGCTGCCTCCCGTCGCCCGCTGGGTCTCCCTCGGGCTCCTCTTGGTTCCCCCTCCTTCTCTCCCTGGCCTCCCGTCTTTGTCCCTCCTGCCTCTGCTCCCCCTCGCTTTGTTCCTCCTGTCTCTGTCCCTCCTCTCTTTGTCCCTCGTCCCTCTGGCTTCTGCTCCTCTTTCCCCGATGTTCCCTTCGTTCACTCCCGGTCCTTTTGTCCTGCCTGTTCCCTCCGTGTCCCCCTTTCTGATCTGTTTCTCTGCCTTTCCTGTCTTATGTCAAGTCTTGTCCTGGCTCCTTCCCCTGTGCCAGTTCTGTCTGTCCGTTCTGTTCCCTGTCCCTCATTAATGAGGTTTTATATAGATATACATATATGCCCGGCTTGTCCGCTCCTCGTGTGTGCCACGCCCCCTGATTACCCACGTGTGCTTCCCTGATCGTCTCCTGCTTTGCCCGATTACTTTGATTAGTCATGACCTATTTTAAGTCCTGGTCTTACCTGTTTGCCCTGTCCGTCATTGTAGTTTGTCAATGCCTGCGTTCCGTCCTGCTCTACCCGCTCCGTTTCCCCGATTAAAGACCCGTTTTCACAAACACAAAAAAAACTATATGTATACATATACATACACTGAACAAAAATATAAACGCAACACTTTTGTTTTTGCTCCCATTTTTCATGAGATGGACTTAAAGATCTACAATTCATTCCAGATACACAATATTACCATTTCTCTCAAACATTTCTCACAAATCAGTCTAAATGTGTGATAGTGAGCACTTCTGCTTTGCTGAGATAATCCATCCCACCTCACAGGTGTGCCACATCAAGATGCTGATCTGACATCATGGGTAGTGCACAGGTGTACCTTATACTGCCCACAATAAATGGAATGTGCCATGAAAAATGGGAGCAGAAACAAGAGTGTTGCGTTTATATTTTTGTTCAGTATATATATTTATGGGTGTATCGAGACTAGATGGTCAGTATGGATAACTAAGGTGCACTAAAACTGGGTGAGCAGGCAAGGCATGTCACCCAGGTTGTCCGTCGTCTATCTGAACCAATCAGATTGTCCGTCGTCTATCTGAGCCAATCAGATTGTCCGTCGTCTATCTGAGCCAATCAGATTGTCCGTCGTCTATCTGAGCCAATCAGATTGTCCGTCGTCTATCTGAGCCAATCAGATTGTCCGTCGTCTATCTGAACCAATCAGATTGTCCGTCGTCTATCTGAACCAATCAGATTGTCCGTCGTCTATCTGAACCAATCAGATTGTCCGTCGCCTATCTGAACCAATCAGATTGTCCGTCGCCTATCTGAACCAATCAGATTGTCCGTCGCCTATCTGAACCAATCAGATTGTCCGTCGCCTATCTGAACCAATCAGATTGTCCGTCGCCTATCTGAACCAATCAGATTGTCCGTCGCCTATCTGAACCAATCAGATTGTCCGTCGCCTATCTGAACCAATCAGATTGTCCGTCGTCTATCTGAACCAATCAGATTGTCCGTCGCCTATCTGAACCAATCAGATTGTCCGTCGCCTATCTGAGACGGACAATCTGATTGGTTCAGATAGATTGTCACACAACCTGGGTGACATGCCTTGCCTGCTCACCCAGATTTAGTGCACCTTAGTTATCCATACTGACCATCTAGTCTCGATACACCCATAAATATATATACTGAACAAAAATATAAACGCAACACTCTTGTTTCTGCTCCCATTTTTCATGGCACATTCCAGGGTGGCCTTTTATTGTGGGCAGTATAAGGTACACCTGTGCACTACCCATGATGTCAGATCAGCATCTTGATGTGGCACACCTGTGAGGTGGGATGGATTATCTCAGCAAAGCAGAAGTGCTCACTATCACACATTTAGACTGATTTGTGAGAAATGTTTGAGAGAAATGGTAATATTGTGTATCTGGAATGAATTGTAGATCTTTAAGTCCATCTCATGAAAAATGGGAGCAAAAACAAAAGTGTTGCGTTTATATTTTTGTTCAGTGTATGTATATGTATACATATAGTTTTTTTTGTGTTTGTGAAAACGGGTCTTTAATCGGGGAAACGGAGCGGGTAGAGCAGGACGGAACGCAGGCATTGACAAACTACAATGACGGACAGGGCAAACAGGTAAGACCAGGACTTAAAATAGGTCATGACTAATCAAAGTAATCGGGCAAAGCAGGAGACGATCAGGGAAGCACACGTGGGTAATCAGGGGGCGTGGCACACACGAGGAGCGGACAAGCCGGGCATATATGTATATCTATATAAAACCTCATTAATGAGGGACAGGGAACAGAACGGACAGACAGAACTGGCACAGGGGAAGGAGCCAGGACAAGACTTGACATAAGACAGGAAAGGCAGAGAAACAGATCAGAAAGGGGGACACGGAGGGAACAGGCAGGACAAAAGGACCGGGAGTGAACGAAGGGAACATCGGGGAAAGAGGAGCAGAAGCCAGAGGGACGAGGGACAAAGAGAGGAGGGACAGAGACAGGAGGAACAAAGCGAGGGGGAGCAGAGGCAGGAGGGACAAAGACGGGAGGCCAGGGAGAGAAGGAGGGGGAACCAAGAGGAGCCCGAGGGAGACCCAGCGGGCGACGGGAGGCAGCCGGAAGGGCTGCAGGCGGCCGGGAGGCCGGAGCCGGAGGGGCCGAGGAGATGGGGTGAGGGACAGACGCAGGGACGAAGGAGGGAGTCGGAGGGGAGACCAGGGAAGGGGACGAAGGAGCTGGAAGGGACCCTGGCGAGGGCAAGGAGAGAGGGGGAGCCGCAGCAGACGGCGACGTCCTCCGACACGCCAGAGCGGGAGGACCAGCAGGCGAATGAGGAGCCGCCGTCGGGGGGCCCGCAGGCAACCGATAAGACGCCGGAGGAGGGACCGAGGCAGGGCGACGAGGCCGCGGAGGGGGACCCGCAGACGACAGCCGACCTGGAGGGCCAGGACCCGCAGGCGCCGACCAAGCCCTAGCGCCGGCGAGGGAGGGCGAGCCAGGGGGCTGGGCGGGTGGGACCCCAGCCGTGCGTCTGTGTCCTCTCCCCTTATGGGACACAGACATAAGGACCCGTGGCCGGGGTCGGGCTCGTCGGGGTGAGGGTACCAGAGTCACAGGGGGAGAAGGGACTGGAGTGGGGCCAGGGACTGGAGCTGCAGGCTGCAGAGGGGGCGCCTGCCCGGGAGCTGCAGGCAGGGAAAGCGCCTCGGACGTGGGCGCGGTAGCTGCAGGCAGCGGAGACGGCTGCTCGGGCTCTGGGGCCGCAGGGGGCACTTATTTTATTATATAAAATAAGTGTCACACAACCGGGGTGACATGCCTTGCCTGCTTGTGGGATGAGGAAGACTCAGGGACTGGAAATGGGATTAAAACTGAAGATGTGCTCATTCCTTTGTGTATTTACAAATTTTCCTTCCGTCAGACATGAGGAGTTTGCTGCTATATTTGGCACTAATAGAGATTCTGATGCTGCTATTTTTATTGTCTATTAGTTTGTTATTATTTACAAGTTCTGTTGTGTTTTTGCATTTTTCTCTTCTGGTTAATTAACTGCTGTCTGATTGCTGTGAAGTATGAGTGTGGTGAGTAAGACTCAGGGACTGGAAGTGGGATTACAACTGAAGATAACATGCTTATTCCTTTTTGTATTGTTTACAAATTTCCTTCCGTCAAACATGAGGAGTTTGCTGCTATATTGTGCACTAACAGAGATTCTGATGCTGCTATTTTTATTGTTTATAAATGTGTTATTGTTTCCAAGTTGAGTATTCAATAAATGCTAAATTGAGAAATTTTGTGTATCGTTTGTTATTATTAGTGTGATATTTTACCATGCAAATAGAGGGGAAAACGTCCAATTATCGGCCAAAAAAAATCAGCAGCATATATCGGCCATCGCCTGACCCTGACTCCTAAATATCGGCATCGGCTATTGAAAAACCCATATCGGTCGACCTCTAGTAACAGTACATTCTGTCCAATTCATCCATCGAGTTAAGTCACACACCCACTTGAGGGGGCACTCCGGCAGACGTGAGGATGGGGATGTTCTTTCCGCTATAACATCCACTGCAGAAGTACATCTCGCTCCTGTTCACAGGGCTTACTTCAATGATGAAGCAGGGCTGGTTGTCTGGACAAGTGAAGTTGTCCTGCTGCTGGGTCTCGGTGCCGTTTTTCCACCTAAGCTTGAAGGTGGAAATGTGTTCCAACTTGGTCCCTGGGACTGCAGCATAGCCAAACATCGCGAGCAGCGTCGGCCACACCCACCACCAGAACCATCACACCGTCCTATACACATAAAGAAGAACTAAAACATAGAGTGTTGTGACAATCTATGCGTTAATGTTTGGCAGCATAGGTGATTCGTTAAAATTATACCGAAGAATGGAAAATGTGATATTTAGAATATTTTTTGCCATTTAGTAGCTAATTTAAGCACTTACCCAATGCCTCAATTTGTTTTAGGTCAGTAATGTCTGAGCCAAAAGAATGAATGTATGAATTTAATACAATTCACCCACTCCCACCCACACACAAATCTGAAATTCAATTTATTAAGACACTTCTTAAACATTAGTGCATTAACAAAAAAGGAAAATCTTAAGAGATTCAGTAGGATTTTCTATGTTAGACTTAAGTTAATAGTTCAATAGTTTTTATATATTTCAGTATACCAATTTGACTTTAATGTTGAAACAGATGCTAAAACATGGAATAATTTCATAACTAGAGAAACATGTTATTCACAAACACTAGCAAAGGTAGCTTATAGTTAAACTTACTTAAGTCAGCAAGTCAGGCTACAGTGTGTAAGAATTGTCGTAAACGATAATTTGTCTCAGTCTTACATGACAGAATAAGTAAACAGAAAATATAAAATGGCTGAAACAGCATCATTAACGCCAGCTACAGTAGAGGCGCAGAAAAGGTGTCATGACTGAAGTATTCCCAAACTTTGGAAGACCGCATGCGAGCCTTTTTTGCCGCGTGTTTCTCCAGAGGCTCCGGAGCTCCGCTGGTTGACGCAGCCAAGTTGGCTCATGTGCAGGGGGACAAGCGGCAAATTTCTTTTTTGCAGGGTGGTAGGTGATGTCTCATTAATATTTCTGAGAGAAGTGCTACATGATTGGCCAGTGCATGCCTTACAAAATGGTGCGGCACTGCATCCAAGCCTGCGGCACTCAGAGTCACAAATACAGTGGAAACCATTTGTAGTAATTACGTCTGTCTGGCTGATTTCCAACTAATTGATATTTGTATATTTATTACATGAATATAAGGTAATATAAGGTAATAGAAGAGGTATTTAATGGTTTTCCGTCTGAGGAATTTGCAAAAAACTGCAGTGCATGATGGGTCGGATCTAAAGGCTGCCTAACGTCCTCATCTGTAGGACGACTTACATCAAGACTAGGAAGGTGCATAATGTTCATGCCTGGTTGCGTTTGTTGGTCCAGAAAGTAATTCAATTTCGCCATGTAGGTTACGTTCTTAAAAACTGCTTGGAATATAGCCCGATTATATGCTGTGGGCCTTTTAATTTCTTTGTTTACCAGGTAGGCTACCTTCTTTAAACTGCGTTTTGTTAGACTACATATTTAGGGAGGTCTTTATAAATTTATTGTAGTCTTTATAAATATGTACATAGTTTAGCCTAACCCAGCCACTTAAGGGAGCAAGCCAGCTCAACTAGGTGTCGGTCCCAAGCCCGGATTAATGGGGAGGGTTGGCGTCAAGAAATAAAGAGACTGTATCTTCACTGCATGACTGATGTCAAAATGTGTGAAATATGTGGTTGTATAAATAAATTCATTAAAGTAGGTTAATGATTCTGTGCTGTCTAAATTGTATAGAAAATTTCTACATATAGCCAAACAAATCTCCTCCTGTTTGAAAAGGCATAGAAAAAGCAATTTAGCCACTAAAACTTTACAGTTTTTGTGAGGGACAGTCGAATTCTCTCGTTAAGTTTTTTGTGATCCTGCACCTACACTTTGCCGGCCCCAGGAGGATGGGCTCCCCCTTTGAGTTTGGTCCCTCCCAAGGTTTCTTCCTTCTTGGGAGTTTTTCCATGCTATCGGCGCCTATGGCTTACTCACTGGGGGCTTTGGGTGGGCATGATATAAAGCAAAGCATTTTCCCTTCCAGTTTCCTCCTCTGGTCCACATTGCAGGACCATCAGCCATCAGAAACAGCCCAGACAGTCTCCTTCAGCTTCTTTAGTGTCCTTGGAAGCCAAGGCAGTTTTAGATCTGAGAGGAGGTTTATCAGAAGGACACATATTACGTCGTTTGTCCTGAAATGTAACATGGGGAGGAAAAGTTAAGCGGTTTAGTCAGATTGGAGTCGTTTATTCAGCAGTGGCAGCGCCAGTGACTTAATGCTACAGGTGCTATAGGGGAGTGAGATTATTTAGAGCGGGTGCTTTAGCTTTTCAGCTTATGTAGATGCTGTATAGAAGCACACAGCATGATAAGCTACAGCATGGATAAAATATGATAAAATATGAAATTCTAACGTCTAGCTCACAGAGCCTCTATGTGTACTTTGAAGAAAAAATACACTACAAGTATGCTATAAAAACCGCAAAAATGTCTTACACAATATACAGATTTTACAGATAGTTAAAGAAAAAATGAAACCAATATTTTGGGGGTGCTGTGGGGGTACTATGGTCATTGGAGGAGGAGCTAGAGCCCCCCCCCCAAGCTTTTCCCTGGTGCTGCCACTGTTGTTCAGATTAAAAGTAACCTTGTCATTAATAAACAGTACTCTGATCAAATTTTTGCATGTACAAACACAATCAAAGTTTAACCACATGTTTAGACACAATTCACACACCTGTTACATTTCCATAATGCTAAGACTCTCTACACTTACTTCATCCACTTTCTTGTTTGGTACACAGTCAATTGATGGATGTGTAAGATTATTACCAGACCGTCTGCTGCAAACTCTACAGTTAATGAATGGCTGCAAAAACACACAGACACACAAAAACAGTATTTAAAGAGTGGTGGGCAATAAATACAGTGAGAGAAGGTGTAGTAAAGATATATCTAAAGATTTAAGGCAGAGCTGCTGGACTGCAGGGTTTAATGACACAGAACAATTTTAGAGGAAAGAGCTTCCAAAGCAGGGTCACCTTAAGGCTATATTATACAAAGCAAGTTCATCTAAAAGTATGAACAACAAATCCCGTTTAACTGAACACTGCTCTGTATTAAAATACTGTCCTCCGATCAAGCTAAGTGGTCCTGTAGTTCACTATTTAAAGAGGTAAATTTAAAGGGTAATTCACACTGCGCATCTACCCTGCTCTGACCAGATTTAATTGCCCTTTCACCACAAAACACCACACTGCCATTTAAGGCTGATTTCAACTGCCTGGTAATCCAGCCTTTAAGCCTGTAAACCTACTAAAATTTGAGAATAAGGTGATGGAACTGGCTGTTTGAGGCCACCTATCTATTTGTTACTTTATTGTTGGCTAACTTTCCTCCGCAGGGCATCAAAAAAGTTAACATGAACCTAAATTAATTTGCTAACTGATATGTCCAATGCTCACAGTCACAGTGACTCTTTACTTACCCTCTTGTCCATGAAAATACAGTCAGCCCGATGGTCTGTTGCAGTTGACTTTGGACATTTTGTTGCTCTCAAGAGAATCTCAATGTCAATGTATTCACTGCTGATCTAAATCACATAAACACGTTATATACAAAATTGCCTACAACTGTTTTAAAGGCAATATAACAAACAATAATCACCCAAAAAATGGCAAACTGTCACAGACTTGACTGCAGCAGATTCAGAGAGAAACTGTGAGAAGGTAAAATTGACCAGGGCTGAGATATACAACCATCACTTTCATTGTGAAGAGACATTAAGCATCATATGCATTGAAATTAAAACATCAAAATCAATGTGATACTCATTAGTTCAGCTTGCAGATGATGAAAGTTTCACACTTTTGTAAACACTTTCTCAGCAGTTACCTTCGGACGGCCCTGGATGTTATAGAAATTCATGTGCTGACGGGTTCCTTGATGAGCATTTTCGACTGCGAGTTTAATGGCCGTCTTGTGAGTGCAGGGAGACTGTGGTAATCTTGCTGGGCCTCTGTGGAGATAAGCAGAGCTCCATAAGCCAAAACCAGAAGCAGCAGGCGGGTCATCTTCCTCTCAGCTTTGAAGGGAGAAGCAGGACTGAGGACACTGATCTGTGGTCCCCTTATCCAGCACGTCCAGGGGCGTGTCCTTCACTCGAAACAAACAGACCTTTGAACAACATTGGAAAACTCTTCAGGATGAATTGAGGCAGGTGGTCAAGTGGGTTTATTGTTATTTCAGCAATATACACAGTACACAGTGAAAGGAAACATTGTTCCTCCTGGACCACGGTGCAACACAAAGAAGAAAAACAGAAACAACACAAGATGACACAAGTGCGGGCAAGATAGAACTATACAGAGTGAAAGGAGCACAAACAGAGGGAGAAAGTGCAAGATAAACACAAGAGCAACAATACAATACTACAGGACAAGACAGCGCAGTCAAGAACACAGAGTGCAGCCAGAGCTAACCTGAATAGGGGCATCAAGGTTGCCAGGCAGGCAGAGAAACAGAAAATAGAGGTCTACTTCACATACAACAACCCACAGTGGGTGTGGCAGGGAATACAACACATTACAAACTTCAAAGGCAACAACACCGTCACTGTTAACAGCAACGCCCTTTTAGCAAAGGAGCTAAACAGCTTCTTTGCTCGTCTGGAGGAACACAGAGCAGACATAGCCACACTGCCCCCTCCCCCAATCTCCAGCACTCACAGACTCCCTCTGCAGGAACACCACGCGAGAAGGCACATTGCATCTCTAGGTGTGTGGAGTTTAAGACAAGGCAAGTGATGCTACGATAATATAATTCCTTGGTAAGACCCCACCTAGAATATTGTGTGCGGGTTTGGTTACCATACCTTAAGAAGGACATTGCTGCCTTGGAAAAGGTGCAACGTAGGGCAACGAGAATGATTCCTGGTCTTAGAGGAATGTCTAATGAGGAGAGGTTAGCTGAGCTGAATCTGTTTAGCCTCGAGCAAAGGAGACTAAGGGGGGACATAATCCAGGTGTTTAAGATTCTAACAGGTCTGGATGCTGTTCAGCCAAATGGCTATTTCAATGTTAGTTTAAATACCAGAACTCGTGGCCATAAGTGGAAATTAGCTGGAGAACATTTTAAAACGAATTTGATGAAGCATTTCTGTACACAGCGTGTAGTTAGAGTATGGAATAGTCTTCCTGTTATTGTAACACAAGCTAAAACCCTGGGTTCTTTTAAATCAGAGCTAGATAAGATTTTTGAGCTATTAGCTAAGTTCTCCTCAAAGGAGCTTGATGGGCCGAATGGCCTCCTCTCATTTGTAAATCTCTTTGGTTCTTATGAGTCAGCTTACAGAGATGAGGTCCAGAAACTGATAGGTTGGAGTTCAGCAAACAATTTGGCACTAAACAGCACAAAGACAAAGGAATCACTGACTTCAGGAAGGATGGAGGCGACACTGGCCTGCCTAGATGGATGGATGGATGTTTTTATTGACATTGTAAGTACAATGAGATTTAGTTTGGAACGCGCCAGCAGCTACACAGTATATTTACAATTATATAGATTGTGAGGCATAAAATAAGGTGTGAGTAATATAACATAACGACATAATATAAGTAATCATTAATTAATCATTACAGATGGTATGAGGTGTGAACCGCTAGGCTGCTATGGCATGTTTGGTATCAAACCGATGGAAAATCACTCCAGTTTCCAAATCTGGTCAGTGGTTACCACGAAAGTGAATATATCAAAAGTTACACCAGCCTAACGAAAATCATCAATACAAGGGAAATCACTCTGGTCATAAATCTCAAAAGGACTGATACAGACCCCCTTCCGAAAGCCCGCCAAATGGATGGTCAGCCATTGGTCCAGGAGTCGAATTCCTGGTCACTCCTATTCACGAACTTTACACTATAAAACCTGGCACCTCAGAACAAAGCCAGGAGAGGAGAAACAGAAGGGAGGAGAAAACAAAAGACCATCAGCACGAAGAGAGGCAGAGAACATCAGCCCAAGAGAAGAGAAGCCCACAAGAAGCCCTCCTGAAGCCTATCAGTGAAGACCCAGCTGGACAGAGAACTGCAACCAAGCCCAAGCTTCACCAGGAGAGGGAATCAGAGGGGCTCCACTCCAACAACCGCTGCAAACACCGCGCCTCCCTGAGTGCCATCACCCATCAGCTCATCAGCCTCCGCAACCAACTGCCAAGACCCCCCCCCCCCCACTCTGCAACCAAGTAAACAAACTTCCTTTCATTTATAACAACCTAAACTCCTATTCACCTGCTATATTACTTTAGGACAGTATTTCCACAAATTGCTTGCTTTGCAGAACAGTATTTTCCCTTTTAAGGTTACTCATTTTAAATCTGGTCATTGCATTTTCATGATTACATTGTTTGTGTCCACTCCGTTATTTCGTGTTTATTGTTTGTTAGGTGTAATGTCTGTCTTATGTTAGTTATAGGAATAAATGCATGTCTTTTACACAACTTCAGCCTCCGTTCATTGAGTGCTCACAAGAATCCCTGCCTGTGCGATCTACGCTCTGAAACCTCAAATTCGCCTGAAATATCGCGAGACTCTCTCTCATTGGCCGTGAGGGGAGCTTCGCTACCGATCGTTTACATTACCTGGTGACGCAGCTCGTTGGACAAGCCTTCTATTCTAACCCAGGTTATTACGTGATACTGGTTATTAATGAGTTCCATTTAAGTCACACATTAACAGACTCACGGTGTTTCGCAATTGAGTTTGAGCCGACCATTCAGCATAAAAATTGGTTAATAATCACAAGGCACAAGGTTTAAACTTATTCTGAGCACACAATTTAAACTTTTTATGACCGAACGTGCAGTGAAGAAGCGCTACTGTGAACTGGTTGCAAAAGTCGCACTCATGGCAATCTGAAGGCATTTAAGCGGGATCATATGGGCTTATTATAGTTATTTTTATTTCTATTATTAGTAGTTATATTATTTTGTTTTATTTTCGGTGATTTCATTGTAGTTCTTTCGTATTAAACTGCAGTAAACTTTAACCCTATGTCTGACGAGATTCTCAGATGTAGCGCTTTGTTTCCAGGTTCAATTCGGACGAGTGTCTCCGTTTCTATATATCCTGGGAGAGATCTCTCTATTAGCGAACGGGAATACTTGTTATGAGGTTCTAACCTAAATTATGTTGCGCTTGGACATAAGACCGATAGCTTAGTTACCTATCAGGATCATACTCGTATGTGTGTGCCTGCTTTAGACAAAGCAAGTTTAACACAACTTTGCGCTGTGAGCCAAGTGTGTGTCATTTAGAAATTGGGAGTCTCCTGTGCTTGAGACCCACCGTGGTTAAGCACCATTTGCGACGAGATATAGTGCACTCACAATTTAAATCTGTCGCCGTAACGCGTGCGCCGTCTCGCTTCAGTAATTGTTTTAAGGGGTTTTATACTGTGCAAGGCACAGAAGAAGGCCACAAGCAGCATGCGCATGCATTAAATGTGTGTGTCACTCATCTAGCGTCGGCAACCGCCTAGCTATATCTTTGGTTACCTCTAGTGGTCAGGCATAGAACTACCACTCCATTTCGAAATTGCGCCTCTAGTGGCCAGGCATAGAACTACCACTCAATTTCGATATTGCGCCTCTAGTGGCCAGGCATAGAACTACCACTCCATTTTGATATTGCGCCCCCGGTGGTCAGGCATAGAACTACCACTCCATTTCGATATTGCGCCCCCGGTGGTCAGGCATAGAACTACCACTCCAGTTCGAAATTGCGCCTCTAGTGGTCAGGCATAGAACTACCACTCCATTTCGAAATCGCGCCTCTAGTGGTCAGGCATAGAACTACCACTCCATTTCGAAATTGGGCTTCTAGTGGTCAGGCATAGAACTACCACTCAATTTTGAAATTGCGCTTCTAGTGGCAAGCCATAGAAGTACTACTCCATTTCGAAATCGCGCCTCTAGTGGTCAGGCATAGAACTACCACTCCATTTCGATATTGCGCCCCCGGTGGTCAGGCATAGAACTACCACTCCATTTCGAAATTGCGCTTCTAGTGGTCAGGCATAGAACTACCACTCAATTTTGAAATTGCGCTTCTAGTGACAAGCCATAGAACTACTACTCCATTTCGAAATCGCGCCTCTAGTGGTCAGGCATAGAACTACTATTCCATTTCGTAATCGTGCCTCTAGTGGTCAGGCATAGAACTACCACTCCATTTCGAAATTGCGCTCCCGGTGGTCAGGCATAGAACTACCACTCCATTTCGATATTGCGCCCCCGGTGGTCAGGCATAGAAGTACCACTCCATTTCGATATTGCGCCCCCGGTGGTCAGGCATAGAACTACCACTCCAGTTCGAAATTGCGCCTCCAGTGGTCAGGCATAGAACTACCACTCCATTTCAAAATCGCGCCTCCAGTGGTCAGGCATAGAACTACAACTCCATTTCGATATTGCGCCCCCGGTGGTCAGGCATAGAACTACCACTCCATTTCGAAATTGCGCTTCTAGTGGTCAGGCATAGAACTACCACTCAATTTTGAAATTGCGCTTCTAGTGGCAAGCCATAGCAGTGCCACTCCATTGAAATTGCACCTCTAGTGGTCCGCCATAGTAGGTTAACAACATCTGAGTTGGGTCTCTGGTGGTCAACTGCGGTGATACAACACGCATAATTGGACACACAGGTTCTTGCCTGAAAGCAGGAATCAACTTCACGGACTAAATCAGTTTGATCACAATACATTAACATCCAATTAGGTTATTGTTGCATAACTAATTGATGTTTACAATTGAATAAGAAACACAATTCATTTGGTTTGATTCCCGTTTAACCTTTTTGATTTATTTTAGGTTTTATTTCACCTTATGCTTTCATTCATTCCCTCTCCCCCAACAAGGGGACTTGCATAGAAGTTCAACCACTATTAACAACAGTAAACCAGTTACGTACACAATCCCATCAGGAAGTCGTTTGGATGTGATCAGTTGAGCCCTTCGGGTGCTGGGTGCTTACCATTCGCTCTCTGTTGGTTGAGCTTGTCTGTGGCTCTGCTGTCACTGCTTGTGATCGTACAGTTTGTCAGAACCGAAGGGGAGTTCTCAGCAATTGGATGCCCAAAAGCGTGTCAGCCCGGCTACACCCACTGACTCATTACGGGCAAGGCTGACAGGTACCTCAGGCGGTCATTACAACTTTTGAGCAGGACTTTGTTTAGGGTGAGTTCTGAGAACGGCCCTAGCTTGGACTCTCACTAGGGTGGGTGATACCTGAAGGCAATTTTGCCAGCCGATAAGCTGAGCTCCACCTGGGTTGTCTCAGTTGTGCATACAGAATACGCCCTTCCAAGTTAACATTGCTGGGGATCGGGGGAGTGGAAGCCGGACTCAGGCTTGCTTGGCTGGGAGAATGATAAATGAAACTTAATACCAGTTGTGGTAATAAAGTGCACAGAGAGTAAGAGAGAGTAGGGTTTCACATAAACGTATGTTCATTAGCATTTAGTATTCTGATGGCTTTGGGGTTAGAAGCTCTTATTAAATCTGGTTGTTCTGCAATGCATACTGCGGTAACGTTTACCAGAGGGCAGAAGTTCAAACATCTCATGTGCTGGGTGCGTGGGATCTTTTTTAAATATAATTATGCATATGTAGAACTAGGGATATGATCCTGTTAAGTATGATAGTTCTGTCTCATTATTGCAGGATCGACATCCATAGTAACTGTGGTGATCTATCCATTTGTGTGCATGTCTGTGTGTGTGTGTGCGAGCGGGTATACCTATCCTACCCCATAGCGTGATAAATACCTGTTTTTTTTTTCCCTTATGGGGACCACGAAACTGAAAACCAGGAAAACTCTATTTTATAAAAATCTGTGACTGCTGTGGAAAAACTAAAAATGCAAAACCTCTTTTATTTTGCTTGGTTACTTATGGTTATGGTTAGGGCAGGGTGGGGGTTAAGATTGTCATAGTTAGCGTTAGCATTTATCCAATAGAAGTCAATGAGCGGGCCCCATAAGGATAGGTATACCCTATGTGTGTGCATGTGTGTGTTTGTCCCATATTGCCTGGGCTTCAGGATACCTCATAACCCGGAACTTCATCAGAAGTAGTTAGAAAATGGATGAATGGATGGATGGATGGATGGATGGATGGATGGACAGATCAATAAAAGTACAGAACATCCATTTTACAAAGAACCATCAACACTAAATGTATGCACTGGTCATGCTCCTGGAAATTAAACTTTTCTGAAAAGCAGCATGTTCATAAATTAGCTGCTGTTATACCTTGGGGGAACAAATGCAGATGAAATTGTAAAACAAACTGCAGTGGCAAAACAGTTCTGGCTGCCTGTGCTGCCCTGCCTGCCCGCCCTCCTGCCCATTACGTCCTGCCTGTGCCACCCTCCTGCCTGCCCTCCTGCCTGTTTACGTCTTTCCTGTGTGCCCTGCTGCCAGTTATTCTGTATTTACATCCGGACTTAACTAATTGAACCATATAAACCATATAAATCAGGACTTTGTTAACCTGACTTCTGCCCTGTGGAGGATGGGCTCCCCCTTTCACTCTGGTTCCTCCAAAGGTTTCTTACTATGACTGAGTTTATCCTTGCCAATGTCGCTTTCTAATTTTTCAGGCTAGATCTTGCTCACTGGGACAATTGGGCAGGGACAAAGTAAAGTGCTTTGAGACAATGTAAGGCTATGAAAATGTACTATACAAAATAAAGTGAATTGACTTGAGTAATGTGGCACAAAGCAACCCTTCTTTGCCACAGGAAATGTCTGGTGCAATTTCTTTTTTAATTGTACATGTCAATTGCATAATACCCTAAACTAATTCATTATTATTTCTATTATTATCATCATCATCAGTATTTCATTAGTATTCCATGGTATTTAGATTTTTCAGGAATCAGTGTGTGTACTGTATACTTTTTAATTTATTTGCACTATGTGTAGTGTCTCTGCAGCTGTATATACTTGCTGCATTATGCACAAGAACTTCCCTCAGGCATCAGTATAGTTAATCAAATGTAATATTTCTTGCTTGTTTATTAAGTTGTTTTAGGTATTTTGTGTGTTCCACTTAATTTAGTGTAATTAGTCCTAGTTGACTCAGGTTTAGTTAGATTTTTCCTTCTGTTGTTCCTCTGCATCATGCTACTGTCATAAAATTTCAATGTCTTACCTAACTTAAGAGTTTTGTGCATTGTGTTTTGGAGAGAAAGAAATCATTACTTTTTTTCTTTAGATTCATCCACTGATTCTATCACCTATGACACATTCCCCCTGAATATTTGTTTGTTTATTTATGTATTTGCTTGGGGGATGGAATTAACAAACAGAAATAACTGAATGAATCAGGGTAGTGAAAAACATTTATAAACTTATCATTTTGGTATTGGTACGATCCTGTTCTGGTTAGTTAGCCGAGGGAGTAAATCATCCGGAGTTTCATCTCTCAATCTCCTCCTACACCCACTCAGCATCACAGTATGGACTCCCCAATGCAACTGATCTGCACGTATTTGTACTCTGGGAGGAAATTGAAGCCCCCATAGGAAAAACTCAAAGCCTACAGACATATGCACAAAACCAGGGGACATGCTCAGTTCTGCAGGCCTGGAAGTGTGAGAGAAGGCTATTTATTGAGTTTCCCCTCTGCCCCTGGTAAAGATGAAACATGCACAAGTCATTAAACACACATATACTTACATGAAAGTCTGACTGATACTGGAGCTTCCAGTGCCCGTAAACCAGGTACTGGGGTACTCCATTTCCTTCTTGATAATTAGCGCCATTGAAAAAAAAACGGTGCCTTTCCTAATATTAACTGACTCTCAGACAAATGTACTGCTTGAAGACCCTGCCACTATTCGCATTTTCCAGCAGGAGTCACAAATCTTCATTGCATTCAGTTTATTCTCAGATGAGCTCATGCATGTTTCTATGTGCATCTTTACACTTAAACAAATACAGCTAACCTCTGTTGTTATATTCCATATATATTTGTCGTGACTGGCCTTTTTTCTCAAATGATGGATTTCTGAAACTAAAACTGACAGTATTCTAAAATATTTATATTGCCACATCATCGACACATGTTCTAATATGACATAGCATTCCCCTGGACCATAGTGCGACTTAGAGACAAGATATAACATGCCCTTCACGGTAAAACACTAGATAGGTGCAACACTTAATGTCAACGTTGTCAATGTCAATGTTGACTTAATGTCAACGTTAAATTCATGGATTCGCAAATTAAGTAACACGGTTACAGTACAAAAACGAGCAGAGCTGTGTATGGCATGACTATCTCGCGGTGGCGACAAAATATGCTTATCCTTCTAATTATTCAGAAGAAAATATATTTGCAAGCACAGCCGTTCACGGCTTCCGTACAAAAAGCTGTCACTACGCTACAGGAAGAATACACGACCAATATAGGATTTACACAAGTCTGCTTCTTTTGTTTTATTTAGTAACAACTTTCACAAAAATTGACAGCAATACTGCTAAAAGTGCAGATCTGTTGCCAAATTAAATAAACAAAGAAATTAATCATAAAAATATTCAAAGTATATACAGCCAGGGGCGCCGCTAGCAATTTTGGGCCCTATGACAAAATATGAGGTTGGGCCCCCCTACCACACCCATTCAGATCTCTGGGGGCCCCTAAAGGGCGTGGGCCCTTAGAATTGTTCCCCCCCTTAGCGGCGCCCCTGTATACAGCTAACCATTTCCAATCGAAAAGTACATACAAGTCTCCAATATAAGTTATACAATGGAGCGCAGATAAAACTTTTAAATAGTAATTAACCAAACTATATAAAGAATACAAGTTTGAATACAGGTAATTTGTATAAATTTTACTGTGTTCAGACTGAAAAATCAGCACCAGCCTTACACACATTGCAGTTCTGCTTTTTTCTTCTTTTAGCATAATTACCCGTTTCACGTTCACGAGGCAGAAGATCCCTGCAAATGTGAAAATTCACAAGTAACAGGCACCATTAACCTCAAGCCATAACAGTCTGCTAGCCTGAACAATAGCAAACTCTATGTATTACCAATTATTACGCAGGTTGTCACTTTATCAAATCATGACTGTTACTAAGAAGTGGGAGTGAAACGCGTGTCACGAGATCTCGCGATATTACAACATGACGAGATTTCTCGTTGGAGCGAAAAGCCGTTTCACGAATGCGCTGCAAATGAGCTGCTGTAAATATGTCGGCATCTGACTAAATTACTATAGTAGATACCCCAGACACTTTTGAATCTTTTGTGTGTCAGCATTTCGGGTGCCCGGCGGAAAATATAAATGGCGAAAGGGAGACAGACAAAACACGAACCATCTGTAAGGACTGTAGAAAGCTAATGCCGCACACAGCGGCTAATGCTACTACTAACTACTATGCAAAGCCATTTGCAGCACCATCATAGCTCTTTATTTAAATTCACTGCACCGGTGAAGAAAACATTTTTAAAAAAATGTTATGTTTATTATTGGGTGCTTTCCACTTCATGCACCCACATACAGCGCTAGCTTAAAGCAATGCATTCTGGTCCTGACGCAATGCATCATGGTTATATTTTTTATCGCCCGTTGCATTACGTCACCATGTCACATGGTACCAAAACTCCGCGAGAGCAAGACACATCAGGCAGCACCTCTTAGCAGGCTGCACAGGCTGGATCCGCCTCCATTACGACACAACTTTGCCCTTATTGGCTTAAGATTTTAGTTACATACATGACGTTTGTATATCTGCTATTTCTCCCGAGAAGCAGGTAAAGCGGTAACTGCTTTTCAATTAATTTACTTGGTAAAATTAAATTTAAATAAATGATATGAATATTGTAATAGTACTCGTGAGCTTTGTTTGTTGTTAGTTACTATAATGTTGCGCTGCTTTATTTGTTTAATCGTCTTGTCTGTGAAGACATTCAAGTTAATCAAATAAGAACTGCACTGTACACTGTACATGACCATAAAAACTTTGAATCCTTGAAATAAATGTTTTTGATCTTTTCCTTGGCAGTTATCTTTTTACACAGGGCCTCTATGTACACAATAGTTATTTTTTTCACGACTAACAGTATGGATCAGGAGTTGGTTATTGTAAAAGAAGTAATGTGCATGCAGGTGATATTTGTATAGATTTATATTTACCCCTAGGTGATAAGTTTGACAGTCATTTCTTTTACCGTTTGGCCTCTCGGTTGAACATAATAGTGGCGCGAGCAGCTCCACTTGGTTTTTTAAAAATACTCAGCCATGAACTTTTGGTGAACTCAGGTGAATCCCTTCCTTCAGTAGTAAACCTTGGTAGTTTCAGCCGTTTACACATTGTCTCACTAAAAGGTTGATAATATATTTGTCCTTTTACATAGTGATAAAATATACGCGATAAAAATGTGAATATTCATAGATTCAGGACTAACAAAGTAGCTAACAGAAACTCAGACTAACAAAAGGTGCAAATACATACTCAGTTGGTTCCATTGTGTTGATTACATTATAATGTTTACATTGTAATGATTATATCATGGATATTTGGCATACTTTTTATAAAATCGTAATTCTTATATTCTGCGTTATATAGTGCTAAATAATATTCCATAGATGGATGGACTTTATTAATCCCCGTGGGGAAATTGTGTTTTTTATGTCTCCCTCAACTTACTCTTTGTGGAGTAAGTTGTCCGCGAAGTGCAGCTACCTGTTGGGGCGCCCAGGGAGCTGGGGGTTAAGGGCCTTGCTCAAGGACCCACAGACGTGCTGAGGCTGGGTTAGTTTCAACTGGTGACCTCATTACAGGCACAAGGACTGACCCCTGCCCCCCAACTGTGTATGAGTAGCATTTATGCTGTTTCTTGAGTGTGAGCTAGTACATAAACCAGCTAGTGCTCACCATTGCAAAAATACTCTAGCTTTCTGTCATACACATTTTTTTATTTTCTTACATTGTCCGTTTTTGTTCATAGTCTGTAATATTCTGAATAACGACAATGTAGAGGAAAAACAGATTAAATTCTCCTTGTTTGTAATTTCCCCATGTAATCCACTGCCTTGTGGTAAGAGGTGCAAAAGTCAGACGCGTTGAATGATGAGGATACGATATTGAGTTTAGTTCTTGAGAGGATTTATTCATATGATATTTTAACACACAGTACTTTGAACTGGTTTGTTTGGCGCAAAAGGGCCGATATGCAGACACCATCACACATGGCAAATACGGTCAATGACTGTTTCACTTTGCACCTTCAGCCCTGAGCCGCGTAATCTCAGCACCTTTAATAACAACCATTGCTGCCTCCTACAGGTGGGAATACACTTAGACAATAGTAAATATCACTAAGGCAGGCAAGTACCTCTCGTTTCAAGTGTTGCAATACTATATAACATTATATTATAAACAATAAATACGAATAAATAAAAACATTAAACAAATAAACATAATCAATAATATTCATGAATAATTATGCTTAATATACAAATAAAAGAATAGCTCCTGCAGATGATTTCAGATAACTACTGGAACAATGAGTTCTGGAGGGGAGCAAGCTCTGTTACATGCTATAGAAATGTTGATCTGATTCCTTTCATTATCAGATTGTTACCACTGTTAAAAACCACAGATATTGTATTCTGATTGTATGCATTTCCTTATTAGGCATGTCAGTTACTTCTGTTAAAAAATCCGTTTATTCTGACGTCGTAAATTTCCTGATCAGAGTTTACCCTCTTTAAAGTGATGGAGGTCCACTTGTGCCAAAGATACATCGATATGCATATGAGATTTCGTTTGTGCCAAAAATATGTAAATAGCACACAGTCCATGTCGACTGAGCATGTGACAAAGAATTTTTCTGTGACAATTCTATTTTGTCAATGAGTTTGTCTGTGGAGCCCCTGAAGGGACCTAATGGTGTCCGCTAATTAGATACCCAGAAATAAACTGTGTGGCTCCTGCCCAAGCATTGCTGCCCAAACAGCAGCTTCCTCCTTATGCCACCGAGGGAGGAGTAGCCAGTGGTTCCCCTGCCCCTTCCCCTCTCCCCCCTGCAGACGAGGATCATAACCATTCAGCACCCGACTCTACCTCCTTCTCGGTGAAGAAGTGCCGTGGCGAAACACTCAGGCAGCAGGACGAGGTAGCAGAAATTCTTGCCCCTATGTTGGTATGTCCAAATCCTCAAGGGGGAGATAAGGTTTGCTCATCTGACACTGTAGATGAAGGAGTTGAACATAAGAACATAAGAACTATACAAACGAGACGAGGCCATTCGGCCCATCAAGCTCGCTTGGGGAGAACTAAACTAATAGCTCAGAGTCGTTAAAATCTTATCTAGCTCTGATTTAAAGGAACCCAAGGATTCAGCTTGCACTACATTATCAGGAAGACTATTCCATACTCTACACGCTGCGTAAAGAAGTGCTTCCTTAAATCCAGCTTGAAATGTTCTCCCGCTAATTTCCACCTATGGCCACGAGTTCGTGTATTTAAACTAATGCTGAAGTAACTATTTGGTTGAACAGCATCCAAACCTGTTAGAATCTTATATACCTGGATCATGTCCCCCCTCAATCTCCTTTGCTTGAGACTGAACAGATTTAGCTCAAGTAACCGTTCCTCGTATGACATTCCTCTAAGACCAGGAATCATTTTTGTGGCCCTACGCTGCACCTTTTCTAAGGCCACAATGTCCTTTTTAAGATATGGTGACCAAACCTGCACACAATATTCTAGGTGAGGTCTCACCAAGGAATTGTATAATCTTAGCATTACCTCCCTTGACTTAAACTCCACACACCTGGAGATATACCCCAACATCCTATTGGCCTTTTTTATTGCTTCCCCACACTGGCGAGAATGGGACATGGAAGCATCAACATACACACCAAGGTCTTTCTCATGATCAGCTACCTTTATTTCAGTGACACCCATGAAATACCTGTACTTTATATTTCTGCTCCCTAGATGGAGTACCTTATATTTATCGACGTTAAATTTCATCTGCCAGGTATCGGCCCAGTCACTAATTAAATCAAGATCCCGCTGTAGCTGCTGAGCCACTAATTCAGTATCTGCTACACCACCCACCTTGGTGTCATCTGCAAATTTCACCAGTTTACTGTATATATTGGTATCCATATCATTTATGTAAATTAGGAACAATAGTGGTCCTAAAATCGAACCCTGCGGTACCCCACTATGAACGCAAGCCCACTGTGAGTTGAAGGACATTGCCAGTGACCTGCTGGACCCCAGGCAGAACAGGCCTCACCATGCGACAGCCCTTCAGAGACTGGTCCTCCTGCGCATGGACTGGGGCATGATGCATCAGTTTAAACAGGAGCCTGGTAAATCCTGCGAGAGCTACACCAAGCGACTGATGGCAGCATTCTCCAACTACAGTGGGATGGACTCCACAACGGACCGAGAGTGTATGTGATGTAAAATACACTAAGATAGGTAAAAACTCTTTTGTGGACTAAGTAAAACAAACATTTTATGTTCTAGTTTTCTTAAAACTACTGAAACAAATAATTGGCTACACTGCAGTTCCGCTGTTTTGTTTGGCACCCCTGCATGTCGTGCATTGTGTGGAAAAAACCTGAAGGCTGAGGAATGTTACGTAACACAGCTAGAATGTAAAAACTCTCTCTGGTGTAATTCACTGCATAAAACCAATGGTGTTAAGTGTGATGTCTTCTTCATAACACTCCCTGATGTTTGTGTCCGTGACCATGAGATAGGGTGGGCTGCTTTTCTTCCTTCCTTTGACTAGTATTCCTCCTAAATTGTTCATCTGTATTTGCTGCATTGGTACTTGATGTGCGTGTGCCTTGTGTCACGATCGCCATTTAACGGGAGCGGCGGACGGGCAGGAAACAGGCAAGGCAGGCAGGATACGGGGATTTATTAGGAACACGGGGTGCAGGAAACATCTCACGCAGACGGACTTCAATGACGGACACTGAACTCTAGTAAGACATGAACTCAAATAGACAGGACTGATTGAAAATAATCGGACACAGCTGGGTACGATCAGGGAAGCACACGTGGATAATCAGGGGGCGTGGCACACACGGTGGTCAGACTGTCCGGGACCTCCTCGGGGACTAGGGCAGGAAAGTCTGGAGCTGGGTCAGGGACAGGAGTGGGGCCAGGAACAAGAGCCCCAGGGGGCACAGTCATTTGAGGCGGAGGGAGCGCCTCGGGCGTGGGCTCTGGGGCCGCAGGGGGCAGCGGAGGCGGCTGCTCAGGAGCTACGGGCAAAGCAGGCGGCGGCTGCTCGGGCTCTGGGGCCGCAGGGGGCAGCGGAGGCGGCTGCTCGGGCTGCGCAGGAGCTATGGGCGACGAAGGCAACTGCTCAGACGCTGTAGCAGGAACCCAGGACTTTATGCTCAGCCCACTGCTGTTAACTCCGATGACTCACAACTGAGCAGCAATGCACATTTCGAATTCCATCATCAACATCAGGCAGATGACAAGACTGTTGTGGGTCTCATCAATAAAAACGGTGACTCAGCATACAAAGAGGAAGTGTGATGACTATCGGACTGCTGCAGAGCCAACAACCTGTCTCTGAATGTTGACCAAAGAGATGGTTGTTGACGTTAGAAGAACACAAAACACAGAGTGACCACTCTCTGCTGCACATCGATGGCTCATCTGTGGAGATCGTAGAGAGTACCAGATTCCTTGTTGTCCATCTGGCGGAGAATCTCACCAGGTCCTTCAACATCAGCTCCATAGTAAGGAAAGCACAGCAGCACCTCTACTCTCCACGGAAGCTCAGAAAAGCCCATCTCCCATTCTCACACTCTATTGGGGAACTGTTGAAAGCACCCTGAGCAGCTGCATCACGGTCTGCTTTGAGAACTGTGTCGCCTCAGATCACAAGTCCCTACAACAGATAGTGATGACAGGTGAGAAAATCATTGGGAGTATCGTGTTAGAGAAATATGTACTTTTTTTATCATCATTTTGCTAGACGCTTAGAAACAACACCCTGCCGCAGCTTGATCTTAATTGAGCAATAACACGTCTCAAGAACTGTCGCTTGAATATTTCCACCCCATATATGGTGACAAACAATGTTCAATGTCAGTTGCATATCCTGTTTGTGTACCTCAATAAAAGACACTGCGAGGGGAGTTACTCTTTCGAAGTTGGCTGAGTTCGACTGAGAGGCTGACACCTCGAGGTCAGGACCGGGCTTCCCTTTGTAAGGAAAAGTGGTAAAAATGTCCCAAGGTTCTTGGTTGATCATTTGAATGCAGACAATGTTAGGAATTTATGATCATGGGGGAAGCCAGGGAGAGAATGGGGGTTCCAGTTGGCACCACTATGGTGATAAGGATAAGATAAGGTGATAAGAATTGAATTACAATGATCATAAAAGTCTCCACCCTGTCCTGTCCCGTCCCTGTCTCAGGATCCTCACACTCCAGGGGGTCACTCTTTATATGTAAATTCACTCACAACACCTACACACAACACCTTGGTGGGGAGGGCCTTTTTGGGTATAAAGGGGGGTGAAGAACTGTCTTCAATTTGTATCTGAGCTGCCTTTCAGTACCCGGTGTGTCTCTACACTGTATTACATTGTATTATTTTTGCTGTTCAATAAACCATCATTTTGCTGAAACTGCGGAGACTCTGCAAGTGGATTCCCTACACCTTGCAGCAAGTAAAACGTCATCACAGCTGTCTGTGTTGTTCTGTGTTCAGAGACTGGTTTGTTTCCAGCGCATCTTCAGAAGAAGATAACCCTAACATATCTCTCCCCTCCATCACAGATATTCACACCACACACTGCATCCGCAAAGCCACCACCATTGTGGATGACCCCACCCACCCCTCACATTATCGTTTCACCCTCCTGCCTTCTGGAAATAGGTCCCGGAGCATTCGGGCCTTTACAGCCAGACTCAAACAGCTTTATCCCCCATGCCGTCAGACTACTGAACTCTCAGGGACTAATCTGATACCACACACACATACACTCATTAACACACTTTATTATTTAACTACTATTTTTTATCTTATTGTCGCCATGTTTACAGTTACTTTTATTTATTTTTATTGCTACCTCATTGGACAACCAAACTGCGCCTTCTCAGTACTGGGTTTACTGTGCTGTTTGTGCTCGTTGGTGTCAGTTGTCCTCTCTTTTTGCACTGTCCTGCAATGTTTGCACAGTTTTTGCTCATTATGCACCATACAGTATGTTGCTAGGTTGGTATGTGTTAGTCTTCTGTTAATTTAAGTAGCACCTTGGTCCGAGGGAAACAGTTTCTTTTGTAACTGTACTATACTCAACTGTGTAAAGTTAAAAATAACATTAAAGACCTACTTGACTTTTACTGAACAGGTGCTAAAGTGAAATTACTTGCTTCTGGGAAAGAACTCCAGCTGAAATTCTGTACAACAATTATGGGAGACATATGGGAAGGACGCGGTGTCAGACCTGCCCCAGTGGGACGAATGTGGTTTTCCTAGTAACAGCAGCTTCAGTCCCAATCAGATAAGCCAGATGCATCTGAAATTAGAGGAACGGGATCAGACTGGTTGCTCAGGGACTAATGTGGTAGAACTAAAACAGAGACAAATTGGACGGTGTTTCAATTGTGGGAAAATGAGACAAAGCAGGCAGAGGAGATGCGGGTGGCAAAGAAGCATGAGATAAGGAATGCAGAGAATGTGGATGAGGGTGAGACTCCTGTGAAAACTGTGTATTGAAAATTAGGGCCATAGTATTGTCATCCATCCTGTCAGGGTATGGAAATACACTGAGGGTAAATGGCCTAATGCAGGAAGTGTCTTAATCCTATAACATCCAGCTGATTCAGGCTGTGGGGGACAGTGTAGTACTGCACTCTTCTGGCTGGGACCTTGAATAAATGAATGAATGTTACATTTATACAGCCCTTTTCTAAGATACACAAAGAGCTTTACAGAAGCACTGGGGAGCCACTTCAACCCAAACGTGAGGCAGCAGGAGAGGGGGCCCAGGCAGAGAGAACAGCCAACAAGACGGGTGCTTCCACAGACAGGACGGGGGCCCCGGCAGACCAACGCTGACGACTCCTGGGACCAAGTCAACAGAGCAGCTGTCGTCATTGTGACTCACCCTCATACATCCATCCATTGTCTAAACCGCTTATGCTACTGGGTCGCGGGGGGTCCAGAGCCTATCCTGGAAGGATCTGTGCACGAGGCAGGGAACAACCCAGGACGGGGGGGCAGCTCATTGCAAGGCACATTCACACACCATTCACACACACATGCACTCCTACGGCCAATTTAGCAAGAGAGAACATGCAAACTCCCCACACATGTGACCCAGGCGGAGACTCGAACCTGAGTCCCAGTGGTGGGAGGTAACAGTGCTAATCACTGCACCACCAAGCAGCCCCACCCTCATACATGATTTCTGATTCTTGATTTTAATCCCCTTTTCTGTTTTTGGCAACATATAAAGTGCTGTGAATGTCACTGTCAGATTGTCATATCATCCTCCAGTTGTCCCTTGTCACCCTGGATGCACATTGAGTGTTTGCTAAATATTTTATCTTGTAGTGTTCCTGATTTTTTCCTGTGTTTTAATTTGCAATTCTCAAATTTCATGACTGGCATCCGTGGGGACGATTAATTAAACCTGTTAACTCTGCACTTCAATTTCAAACTGTTGGTAACATGTGTACATATTTTTGTCTGATCTTTTCACCACCAGGTGGCGATATAGCAACTCCAGAGTTATTGATGGCTAGAACAAAAAAAACACAGTAACACAGAGGTGTAGCTAAAAATTCTGGGCCCCTGACAGAATGTCACCTTGCGCCCTCTGTCGAATTTTACATTCTGTGAAAGAGATTTGTTGAGCCATCTTCCAATGTAATCCAATCCAGCTCTTTATTTGAAAAGCACTTTAAACAACCTTATGGACCAAAGTGCTGCACAAAGGAATAAATAAAAACATTCACACACTTAAAAACGAAGTAAAAGAAATTTAATAAAAACCAAAACATTCAATGTGAGTAAAAGGCCATTAATAAAAATTTTAAAAAATCAATTAATTAATAAAGAAAAGGCTAAGATTAAAATAAGATTTACTATTAAAATTAACATCTCACAATGTGTCAAAGGTGAAGGAGAAGAGATTAGAAGAGATTTAAAAACGGACAGAGGGGATTCCTCTCTAATGTGAAAAGGCAAGTCATTCCACATTTTAGGAGCTGCGACTGCAAAGGCTCGATCCCCTCTAAGCTCACGCTGAGTCTTAGGAACCGTCAGGAACAGCTGATCAGCTGACCTGAGAGAGCGGGTGGGGGTGTAAGGGTGAAGCAGCTCACAGAGGTCAGATGGAGCAAGACCACTGAGGGCTTTAAAAGCAAATAACAGAATTTTAAAATGAATCCTAAAATGTACGGGCAGCCAGTGGAGTGAGGCTAAAATGGGGGAGACATGCTCATATTTCCATGTGCGGCAGCATTTTGAACCTTCTGGAGGTGAACAATAGTGGAGCCTCTAACCCCAACATAGAGGGCGTTACAGTGGTCCAAACTAGTAGTGACAAAAGAGTGGATTACTGTCTCAAAGTGCTGCCTAGAAAGAATTGGCTTTATTTTGGCCAACTGCCTCAATTGTAAAAAGCTTGACTTGACAACTAACCTTATCTGAGTGTCAAACTTAAGGTTGGTGTCGACTTTAACCCCTAGGTGTGTGATGACTGGTTTACAATATTGTTCCAAGGAACCTAAAATTACAGTGGAGGTCAGAGGAGTGGAGTTACCAAAAACCAACACTTCTGTCCATTACCTCCCCACTTCCTTGTTAGTTACAATATTTGTTCTGCATTACTGTACTGCTTTGGAGCCTTTTGATATTAAGGTGAATAACACAGGTGAAAAATTAAGGTGAAAAAAGAGACAGATGCATTGACAGCAGTCGTGGCCACACTTTGGACTGGGAGTGTAAGAGCAAAGGAAACTGAATCCACTATGTTCTGTCCTGTAAATTTTTATTAAACACCACATGACACACATACGAGTCCTGTTTTAACTTTCAGGGCTGATGGTCTGCAGCCTGGCTTGTGTTCTACAGTGCAGCGCAGGTGCAGTCACTGTGCTGAGCCCGGCGTTATATTAATGACGCAGCCTTTCACACTGACCAGTGAGAAATAACCTTGAAAATGACTGTGCTCTTTGTGGTTCTCCTTTTTTCTTACCACCAAGCAAGAGACTAAACATATTTTCTACTTATCAGTTATCAGAAATCAGAAATGTCATGCAGTAATCAGAGGTTAGACAGCAAGAATGACTTTTGTATTTTTATCTTTTGTCAATCTTTTATCCAGCGACTACTAATTCTCATCGGGGTCTGGAGAGGGTGGGACCTGTCCCAGGAAGCACAGAGCACAGGCCTGCATGGGATGCCATTCCACACAAGCAAAAACAATTAAGATGGTCAGATTTGCCTCACTGTGTGATTTTGACTGAAAGATGAACTAAGCACAGTCTTGTGTGTATAAAAATGCGTAGATTCATTTAACTTTAACAATGAGATTCAGCAACATGACCTTATAGTGTTAATGATCGGTATCTTACTGGTATTAACTGAATTATGCAAAATTCTACATTATTCTATATTATTGCACCCAAATTGTTCATACTGACTAAATGTAATTACTGACATCCTGGACATACTGCTTTTTAGGTTTGAATTTAAAATGTTAGTAGACAAATTCATGCTGTCAATAACATCTCACTTGCTCACCCACTTTTAGATAAAAATACCCTTTGTGGTTTTTCTAGTGAAGCAGTGGGCCTGAGCTGAGGACCTGATGGTTGTGTGGTTTTCGCTCACTGAGAAGAGAGACACAAACACCCTGCTCTCAGTCGGTCAGTCTTCCTGTAAAATGCAGAGGTGAGACTGCTAGTGGAAAATTACTGACTGCAGCGTCAACAACACATATAAACAGCAGCACAAACAAAATGTTCCACAAATGCAGGACATCTGTATGCTTACAGCACACATCAGACACGCTGACCCTCAGCACTGAGCTCCTCCAGGCTCTGTGCTCTCCCTCTTCTCTTCAATTTCTACACAAATCACTGCTGCTCCAGTGAAGATCCTGAATTTTGCAGGTGATACTACTGTGTTTGCCATCATAACTGAAGGTGATGAGTCTGCCTACAGACTGGAAGTCGTACAGCTGACCATCCAGTTCTGAACTCACATTATCCCAAATGTCCACATGCTTAGACTCCTCTCATCATCAGGGAGGAGCGTCCCTTGGCACTGTAGAGTAGATGGATGAGAGCAGGCTGATAACAAGGCTGTCATCAATTTTATGTGACACCTCTCACCCCCCCAGCAGACTATGGAGGCCCGTAAGGGCAGCTCCTTCAGTAAGAGACTCAGACACCCGGCGTGTGACAGAACGGTACCGCAGGTCATTGGGCCCCACAGCAGTCAGGCTTTATAATCTGCACTCTGCTCATTGAACTTTTCCCCTGTTCACTGTCTTCTGATACAGTTTCTATCTGCTGCTGATCTGCAATATTGTTCCTCCTTATTCACTGATGTGCAGTGTTGCATTGAGCCAGTGCATTATGCCCTGTGTGGCAGCTTCCTTTGGGAGGCTAATATCTGGCACATGAGCAATAATGTTACATGCAATAGGATTGTGTATAAGTTAAGGATTGTGTATAAGTTAATTTTAATATTCCTATAATATTCCTCTGTATGTAATATATTCTTATTTTTTGTTTCTATTATTACCCTATATTTATATATACATCCATTTATTTTACATTCATAATGATGTTGTTTGTTGTTTTGTGCCCCACTGCTCTTGTAACAAGCCTCAGTCTTGACTCTCCCTTTTAAGGTCTTGGCCTTAAATCACACTCGATATAGGTGGTGTCGTCCCCATTACCCTGACCAGGATACATGCTGTAAGATTAATGGATGGTGTTTATCTGTGTGATGAAAAAGAATGTGAATAAAACAAAAATGTACCATTATAAATGGGAGCCCTAGGATGTGTGGTGGTTAGAGATGTGGACTGATGAGAATTTTGCTTTTCTAAAGTTCTGTTGTGAAAACTGTACATTCCGTTCCATGTACAGTAGTGATATGTAGCAATCATGTGCTCCAGTCAAATGTCCAGCTGCATGAATAATAATGGTGGCTTGTTTGGATAAAATAACTTAGGCTGAATACTTGAAAGCGTGACCTGGGTGAGGTAGAGAGGAAACAGGGTCTTACAAGAAGCAGATATTGTTCTGTCTGTGTGGTTTTTACTCTTTGCAAAGTGAGTCCAGCACAGTGCAGTCAGTGGGTCAGTCTTCCTGAGCTGCATCTAACCAGTGGAAACATCTGCAGCACTGCAGAGAAGCACTCAGCAGACAAACAAACCCAAACAGCTTACAGCTGTATGTCACTTTTGGACAGAGGTGGACAAAGTACACAACTTCACTACTTGAGTTAAGTATAGATACTCCTCGTCAAATAATACTCAAAGTTTTTCAGTTAATTTTTTACTTCAGTTAAAGTACTGGAGTATTTGCATCTAAAAATACTTAAGTATTCAAAAGTACATTATGTTTTAAATGCAAGACATTTTTCAGAACCTAATGACTCCTGAACACCCCACTGAATACACTGACTGGCTTGTACATCTTGTAGAATAAAAAGCTTGTGGAATATGATACAATGACTATAGAAACACAACTGACATAACAAAAGTACAGCCATTGTCATTTTCATCTTATTTAACACCCCCCACCCCACTCACACAAAAGAGCATGGTAGTGTTCTTACAGAGCCGTAGCAGTGTGTGTGTGTGCATGTGTGCATGTGTGTTTGTGTGTGTGTGTGTCTATGTGTGTGTGTGTTTGTGTGTCTGTGTATGTTTGTGTGTGTGTCTATGTGTGTGTATGTTTGTGAGCCAAGTAACAAGACAGGGAGCAAGAAACAAAACTCCTCTTTCTTAATTATCCACATCGTTATTAACGACACAGGTATATATACAGGTACATATACAGGTACATGTATATACTCAAAAATACATCCAGAACACACAATTAAATGAAAAACGTAATTTAAGAACACTTGAAATTTTCATTCAGTTTCTTTCATCTGTTTAATATAATCGATCAGTCCCTGTGCGTTTGCCCCAAACCATTCAGCATGGTACACAAGGGAGACAAGTAAGCATGTGTGACATCAAAGAACTGATTGCAGCAACTCAGCCTTTCCACAACATTAAAGCCGCTTATTCCCCCCCATGCCATGAAGAAATAATCTCTGTGGCTCCCCTCTCCCCCTCCCTCAGCCCCCAGTCTGGCTTGAACATTTGCACTTCCAGTAAAAATGCGCCCCAAACACACTGACACCAAACTCAGCACCGGTGCTCCGTAAAATCCCGTGATTCAGTCTCAGAAGCACTGGCTCCCCTGCCCTCCTCTGAACATTATTAAAGCTACACCCTGAACACTCTGTGTGACTGACATGAATGAGAAGCATCTTTATTCATAATCTCTGTAGCGGAGGTCAGAATACAGAGTGTCATTATTCCCGTCTTTCTTCTGTCTCCTGGGTTTTGGCTTCTTAAGGTTCAGGGCAGCGTAATTCAGTGTGTCCTCGTCATGGCACTGTGGAGACAAAGATGGCAGAATTGGATGGATCAAATCGGTTTGCTATTACCTATTTTCACAAATAGCACTTAAAATGCTGATCCCAGGATGGAAATCAGTCTGAGGTTCATTTGTTTTACTGACGATTTGTAATTTGAAATATTTATTACATACTTGCTTGCGTGACCATTCCACTTTTGATATATCACTGTTCTTTTCATCTGTTTAAAATATATAACACATCAATATATTATTTAATTTCGCACGGTATCATACCGTGGTCAGATAACATTCCGAATTTTCAAGCAATCAACATCCTTTTTGTCTCAAAAATGAAAGTAAAAATGACTTCTGTCAATTTAAGTGTGCATGTTTGGATACGTGTCATTTGTTCTCATATATCATATATAATAAAATTGCTATAAAGGAGATCTTGGTAATAAAAGTTATTGATATGCAACTTATTGCAACATGTATATTTCAATAGATTTTGCAAAATATGAAAGATATAATACAAAAATGTAAATCTTACAGTACAAAAAGGTTTATATAAATAAGGTGAGATTTAATAATGGATTTTAAAACTGTATTACCTGCAAGAGTGGTTTTAATATGAAAATGTTATCTATCATAAAACAATTTTATATTTCTATAATTTGTTAAAATCTACATTTTGTCCTTCTGAGTGCATAAAGCCGGGCAGCGTACCTGCACAGTGTGTACAGGTCAGTTTACATCTTATACAAATGAGAGCAACGTTCAGAATAATGCTGCAAGATAAAACTATCAGCAAGCCAGAGTGAAGAGGATCCAGCAGCTTCTGAAAGCCTGTAACAAAGAGATAGATTTCAGCATAATGATATAGAGACACATTTCCCATTTGCTTACATTACATTAGTTAAAGATCAAATCGATAACACATTACAGCAGTTGTTTTGTAAATAGTCCATTTTTAACATGAACTTCTAGTATTTTGCATTTTAACAATTTATATTAATATTTGAAATAATTATTAAATTAGGCTCCGGACCCCCCGCGACCCAATAGGATAAGCGGTTTGGAAAATGGATGGATGGATGGATAATTATTAAATTAACATCTGTGTAATTTAATTTAAGCACTTAAATTAGAAAATTCATTACATTAAAAAAAGAAATAAATGTCTTAATAGCAGAATAAGCTAAATAAAACTTTGAAGCAGATATACTCTCCACACTGGGTGCTACCATCTATATCCAGCTGTGTGCCGTTCCCAAACAGCATCTCCCCACACTGGGTGTTACCATCTATATCCAGCTATGTGCCGTTCCCAAACAGCATCTCCCCACACATGGCCACAGCGCAGTAGTAAGTCCCAGCATCGGAGAGGCTGAGGTTCCCCTTGGGGAGGCTGTAGACGCAGCTCCGTGTAGGAGATCCAGCCTCAGGGCTCTTCTCACACTCATCACTGCTGTTTCCATGGCTGTAAATGACTCCAGGAAGGGATTCTCCTGATCCATGTCTGAACCAGTAAACACTGTGTTCTCCTGCACAGCTCCCAGTCTCTATCGTACACTCCTGGCTGCAATGTGTCAGACACAGGCTGCTGTACCACAGTCCTGCTGTTGGAGTCTTTACCTGAAAAGCAAAATAGTCATGATGACAGCCCTTTGAGAATAACAATGGAAAATACAGATCCTCAAAAATTGTTCTTACAGATTTTTGGGAACTGAATCGATGTTCTTCTAGCCATCCAAGAAATCAGTAACTTCTTGGAGAACAGCTGACATTCTTCTCTCTTTTTATTGTATTACTGCTTATTAGTATATATCAGGTAACACTATACATTAACTGCACCTACATAATACCTAAATAAAAATTATATGATAATAACAAACATTATAATCATATAATGTCTTGTATTAATGTATGAAGGTAGATGAATATAATTAATTTCAATTCAAAGAAATGAAGTGTGTAAAGTGTACTTTATATTTTCATGATTTTCGTGACTTTACATTTGGTTTATGTTGCCCCTTTTCCACAGGAAGGTATTTATTGTTTTTGCATATTTAGCTCTTGATGTGTTTTGGTATTTTTGAGCATTTTGCTGTAGTACCTGCATAATTTAATTCAAGAGCCGAAGAGCTGTTTGCCCATTACTAGTTTGTCTATCTTTTAACATTAAAGAAAAAGTATACATAGTAAAAGGAATTACTTGGTTTCGTAGTTCCTCCTATTTATTTTCTTATGCACACAAAAGTAAGTTTTTCCGTTCAACCATAGCACTACAGCGAAAAGCAAAACGTCATGGCAAATACAATTATGCTTTATTCCAATACACATTGCTAATTTTTCATTATTATTACATTTATTCAGCATAATATCTTCAAAGGTTTCATGATTTAATTTGCAATCTTCTGGCCTGAAATCTTTTCCTGCTACACTGAAGACTCTCTCAGCGTGTGCAGAGAAAGCTGCAGCCAAAGGGTTGGCATCCTCTGATAAACATGGTTGGTTCAGGTATCGGTGACATTATGTGAACCTTTCATGGCAGGAATAGGGACTAGTTTGACTTTTGATGCAGGAAAAGTGTTTGGGACGTTTCTTAGGTTAGAAACTGCCGTCACTGCAGCCAACACTGACTTTTAAGGAGAGACACTCAGCTCTTCCTATGAGCAGATCCACCATGGTGCACAAAATGACAGTATAATTATTATTTTAGGTGACACTTCAAATGTTGCATTATTTCATTCTTTACAAAACGACATTTTTATAACAATGATGTATAACAATGTTAATGTGTTTATGTATAATTCATATTTAAATTAAAGTTCATATTTTAGTTAAAAGCTACACCTACAGTACGTATATGAACTTGAATTTGAATCCAAACCCTTTTTCGTTCTTCTTCTTTAAATTCAAATATAAATTTCAATGCCACAACCTGTTTTCAACCACAATTCAAATGTAATTCAGATTAACAAAATGAACTGAAATTCAAGTTCATATATGTATTCAAAATCCTGAATTTTAGGATACGTATTTGAGAATTTCATTCTCAAATCAGTTCTGAATGGTGCACATCCCTAGTTCATATGTTAAATCATGCATTTTTTTTTTCAGAGTGAATACACACTGACTGCTCAGATAAATAACGTCAAAAATAATTTTCTTTTGTTGCTTAAGATTTTTGCACAGTCCTATACTGTATATAACAACTCAAACATTTTTTTATGTTATTTGTTTTAAAGAGGCTGCAATGTGTAACATTAACATCTGTATAAAGAGAAGGTTAGGCTTTTGGCTGACAGCAAGCAAAATGCAACAAATTGTATAATAATAATAATAATAATAATAATAATGAATGATTTTTGTTTGATGTTTAGAAAAACATTTATGGAACAAAGCAGACAATAAGGTATCTTTGCTAATTTTATATTGACAAACAACTAAACTGTCAAAATTATTTTGCAGGGAATAATCTTACTGACATTATAATAAAGCAAATATGAAAATAGTTGGAATCTCATTTACCTGTGATTATGACAAAGGTTCCATTCCCGAAGGTGACCTCATGAAGAAACACAGCAGCACAATAATACACTGCAGAATCTGACGGCTCCACGTTAGAAATAGTGAGGTTAAAACTCCCCTCTGCATTCAGTAAGGAGTAACGTTTTATGCTTTTATATTCCTTGTAAAATTCACCAGGTACGTAGAGAAGTGCTTTCGCCATGGGCTGGGGCTTCCGACCAACAGCTTGCTTAAACAAAGTAACAAAAGTTGTTTCTCCTTGACAGAAGCATGTCAGGGTCACACTGTCTCCAAGCTGAACCCTCATCAGGTGACTGGGCTGAACAACATCTGTAGTCAGTGCAGTGTCTGCAAAAACAGAAAAACAAAAAAAATCATAATCAAATAAGACATATAATAGTAATCTAAATAACTATTAACTATGATGCAGATTAAATGGCCAAATTCCACTGATCACATCATACAGATAAATGAAAATATTAAAATCCCAAAATAATTTATATTATAGGGCCTTACTAATGAAAATGAGAAGACCAAAGAGTCTGAACATTTTTGTGCTTCCACTGTTTAGAATAAACTGCTCTGCTGCTAAGTGAGAGATCATGGTCGTGGTCGGGATGAAAGGGCAGGAAACAGAGAGGAAACAGAGAGACACACATCAGGCTGATCTGATTGGCTGTTCACATGGGAACTTAAGTAACAGTGAAAAAGCATTTTAATGTGCACTTACATGACGTTTATTAATTTACTCCTTAACATCCAGTTAAAATGAGAACAATTAGATAAACAGGAGCAGATACTGAGCATATAAAGTTCTTTGTACAGAGTGCTGAGATACTGTGGGAGAGCATTTGCTAATCATCTCTCTCAGACAAGCTCAGCACAGTATGAGTCTGTTATCTATCTGATATTAGACAGTCTCTCATACAGTAATAATAATTGATACTTTATTGGTCCCTGTGGAGAAATTGTCTTAACTTCTCTCTCAACTTGCTCTCTTTTTTTTAGAGTAAACAGAGTAAGTTGTCTGCGAAGGGCAGCCACCCATAGTGATGCCCAGTGAGCTGGGGGTTAAGGGCCTCGCTCAAGGACGCAGAGATGTGCTGTGGCTGGGTTTGAACCAGCGACCATCTTATTACAAGCACACAGGCATTAGATCTTCTAATCACACTTAAAAGGCAGATTAAATGTTCTTTCCACCATGCAAACAGAATGTAAATTGTAGCTTTACTGCTTAGATTTACATTCACACATTTGCATTTAAAACAAGCATTTTAAGTGATGTACATGAGAGTAAATGGTGAATCAGTTTATTTGCCACTCTACACATTACATTGGCGCCCATTATAAGTAACTGTACAGTGACATTGCAGTTCCTCAGTTGCTTTGATGCATTTCTGGAATCACCCTTAACATCTGCAAAACTGTAAGTGCATTTCCCAAAACAATTCGTGCAAACAGCACCACACAGATGGACTGTCTACAAAAAAAGTCATAGAGGCCACCAGCAGCCCGAATACCACACCGTAAGGCCGTATGTTAGGATGCTCTCTATGGCAGAGCGGTAGGAGGCCACCAGCAGCCCGCATACCAGACCGTAAGGCAGCATGTTAGGATGCTCTCTATGGCAGAGCAGTTGAAGGTCCCGATCAAGAAATCCGACAAGTTTCCCCAATAAGCCAGTAACCCCGCTTCATAGAACAGGCCACAGGACTGGTTTTGGTGAGATAGTCCGAGTAGTAGGTAGAAATCAGGATGGAGACTGAGTGTGGGTCTAACAGGTGAGCAGATGTAGGACAGAATGTAGAGCCCTCTGGTGGAGTGCCTGTGCATGACTGAATGTATGGTTTGGGTCTGATGGTCTGAATAGTTGGTAGAAATAGGCACCTTCCTACCTGATGTGGTAGGTCTAGATAAGGGGTCACCAACATGGTGCCCCAAGGATGCCCCCAATGACCACATGAGTTGCCCGTGGACCTGTTCTATAAAATAGCACAACTCACCAGCGAACATCATCTAAAATTTAATTTTGTCCTGTTTCTAATCTATCACATTTGCATTTATATAGATTTGAAATTGAATATAAAAAAGCATTTAAAACATGTTTATCATGCATGAAGTTTAGACATGTTTAGGAGGGCGTTTAAAACTGATATCAAACTTCGTATGGCTCAGTACCCGTGAAGTAGCTCTCCGTTTTAAAAAGGTTGGTGACCCCTGGTCTAGATCTTGCAAGTTTGTTTGTACTGGCTGTGTGAACATACTGTAGCACTGTTAAGAATATGCAACACAGCCTGAGTTGGGGATCTGCTGTATGCATCAGTAATATAATGCTTTGTCCTTTTCTAGGCTGTTCATTAAGACATAAAGCCTGAAAGTTTTCTGAATGGCATTAATGAAATTGAGCACTGCCCCCACCTGCTGGCCAATTTATTAAAACATTGAAATCGCTGTCTGCACAGGCTGACGTGTCATTTAAGTCTGATAATTTTCTATGAGTCAAACGGCAAGAAAATGACAAGAAGTTAAAAACATGGAGTTAGATGAAGGAGAAAAGATTACAAATTTGAAGATTATGAAATCAGGACATGTCAGCTAAGTCAGCCAAGGTGGGTCTTAAACATATGGACGGAAGTATGAGCGCTAAACTTAAACGGGTTCACTTGTAACCGCTGCCACCAAATTTCGTTAAATTGCTGGGGAGGTCCAGATACATGAGACAGGAATAGAAGGATTATTCTTTATTAATATACAGACGAGGGTTACAACCCTCCCTAGGGCAATAGAAGGGGATACCTGCCACGGGACATTCTAAAACGCTTAATGTGAAAATGCGTAACGCAACTTAATGTATTAAAACAGTCACCACAAATCACCAAATTTCTCGCGAATGTATCTGGCCATAAAGACTTACCTGACAAGAAATCAAAACCGAAATGCTAGGAATATGGACTTTAAGCCTTTTCTTTATGGGCGTCAATGGAGGGGAAAACGCTTGACGTAAGATGAAGTCCATATTCCTAGCATTTCGGTTTTGATTTCTTCCCTGGCATGGGTGACGGGTACACCACGTTCCCAAAGCCACGTTAGCCTCGAGCGAACTGCCCGGAGAAACCGCTCACACCAGCGCTGCAACCCGATCTCCTCCCCTTTTAAACACACATTTCTATGGCGTTAAATTAGTGCCAAAAGTCGTGCGCATAAAAACAGAAAATCCATGCTCTCTACGCGCTCGCGATTGCACAGCACTCACTCACTCGCTCGCCGTTAAATTAGGGCCAAAAGTCGAACCACGCGCGTGCGTGTGCTCGAGTGCTGAAAACCCATCCCCTCTACGCGCTCGCGTCTGCACAGCACTCGCTCGCTCGAATTTCCCGCTTCGTCTTACCGTATATAAAAGAATGGGCCAATGTACGGTAAATTGCATTGTGAATAAAATTTCTTAATACAACATCACAAAGCCAATTTAATAAATTCAAATCCTGGGAAGAACGCTCCTCAGATATTAGTTCTCGGGTTAGTGTTAGCAGACTATAGGCGAAACCACCTTAAGTGCTATCTGTTAATGTTTATTAAATTAGCATTAAAATGGAGAGGTTTATAATATCTTTTGTCCTTGTAGCTGCTAAATACACTCATTATTAAAGCCATAAAGTTGTCTGCCTACTACATTGGAATCTCCACTGAGTAAGTGTTTTTGATGGATTTTATTTAACTTTATTATACTCTGGTCCTTAGATCTAATGTCATACTTCTTCACTTATATTGTTTGTGAAAAGGTTTACCACGGTCAAACAGAGCAGCCACTACATCATCATACATGAACAAGCACCTCACAAAACAAAAACATTTCATTTTCATAATTAAAACTTTTGAATGGTAGGCCTAGTGTGTGGATCAGAGACAAGATCTTGACACCTCATTAACTATAATTTGTTCTGTGAACAGCTCAGATACCACCTTCTCGAAAGTCTTCTGCATAAAATAGAAATAGGATTCAGCGCGACTCCACTAAATTTGGATTACCTGGAGTTCCTTTGTCATCAGGAGCTGTATCTTCTGCAGGCCCTGTCTAATCACATTGAAGTACCTCCTGCTATCACCCTGGCTTTGCAAGAGCTCTTTGACCTTGTGAGGGCACATCTGGAACGTCCAGCCCCATGTGTCACACAGGAAGTCGCTGCCACCAATAGACGACCCAAGATTTTGATTGAAGAACAATGTTTGAAAGAAATGCTCCATACTCAACTTCCTGTGCCTTGCATAGCCACACTGATGGGTGTTTCAAGAAGAACAATCTTAAGAAGAATAAAAGAGTATGAGCTCTGTGTTAGGGAACTTGACAATTTGGTTTCTTCTGTCAAGAATGATCTACCAAATGCAGGCTACAGGATAGTCAATGCAGGCTGCAGTCAATGGGCTACAGGGTTCGGTGGAGAAGAGTTGCAGCCTCCATGCATAGGGTTGATTCCATGCGCATCATATAAAGGTTGTCAAGTCTTGGCTGTGTTGTACGCAGAATGTACCAGGGCCTTTGTCTCTAGTACACGTGGACACAAACCACAAGTTGATCCGGTTTGTATTACCAGCAAATTTATTTGGAGTAAACCCTGGGTGGATTGGTGTGAGGTGGTGGTGGGGCTTTGGAGAAGATTTCCTGCCGATCAACACTAGCAACTTATATCTATCTGTCATGGAGGTCTCGGGACTCACAGATATTCAGAGACATGTGGATAGTTTACCAGTGGTTTTCAGCAGGAAATAGTTATTACTACAAATTGTCACCCCCCCCCCCGCCCCCCACGGAAACTGGATCTGGCTATAGTGGGAAAATCTTTTTTTTTTTTTTATTTGTGAGAACTTGAAAGCAAAACAAAACTTGGAAAAAATATATGCTCATTCACCAATTTTCTAATCTGGGGTCTAAAGTGGTCAGGCTTGCAAGTGTATTTGGTTATTTGTCTATCCTAGCCTGTTGCAGTGTATATTTCCTGTATATTTTGCATGTAAAAAATGTTGTTTGTTATGTCAGTGCTTAATATTATCATGTAGTCTTCATGAACTTTCTTCATCTTGGCCAGGGACTGCATTTGAAAAGTAGCCACTTGACTAAAATTGGCACATTTTCAGAAATGCCAGCAACAATACTGATAATGAACACCCCTCTAACTGACTCTCAGTTGGTTTAGAAAAAAGACTTTTAAGAGAAAAGAAAGCCTTCCTTTGGTTTTGCATTTTTCTCTTTTTTGTTGGCTGTGCACAATATATTAGAAGAATACCTTACAATTATATTAGTTAAGAAATAACAGATTGCGTATATACAATATTAAGGTGATAACAACAACCCTCACTGTCTCTAGGTGCTGCTTCAGACAGGGCATTCTGCAGCAGGGACACCACCCGTCGTGCAGCATCCAGCAAATCTCCCTATCACAACAGCCCACATAACAGAATAACATTAGTGTATGATTCAGTAGGGCTAGTCCAGGTCTGGAAAGTAGTTGGGCCAGATTTTTAAACCAAGAAATTTAGCTGGGCCAGACATTTTCAGCGGCCCAGTAAGCAACAGGTAATGGCATTTTAAACAAACACAAATCAAGGTACATTATTTTAAAAAACTACAACTGAACAGAATCTGAGAGCAATATTTTTTTTCACTTCTGAAATGAGAAAAATATTTTGGTCGTATCTGACCTAGACGCATCCCAAAGAAAAAAAAATGCCTATTAGATGGTAAACAGACATAAAGAAAAAGGGAAAAATCGTCTATAATCATCATCCGCTTATACTGTGGTGATCCATTTCACCCACACAGGCATGATCACCATTAGCGGTTTCCACATTATTGTCGAGGTGACTATTCACTTTACCTCTGCTTTCTCCGACATCTTCCTGATTCTGCCGCCAACAAGGGGCTCATAGGGTGGAGACTGAGGGTGTTAAACAGACCAATCTTTTGTCACTGAATGCAACAAATAATGTATTTATCTGTCAAAAGTCCAGCACCAGGAAAAGCAACAGAGTGACAGTAGAAACTGTAATAATAATGGAAGTGCGCCGCCCTACAGGGAAGGAGGAGTGATGGGAGTCCCGGTGGTGGCTAAGCGCGCGTGGGGAGAGGCGTCGTACTGTGAGGCTTCATGAACTTCCGATGGGGCAGTGCTGTCATACAGCGGGGAGCCTGAGAGGGGCACTGTGGCCGGGTGCGAGAGCCCTGGGTAATGAGTTGTAGAGCTGCGCAGTGTCACGATCGGGTACAAGCAGGCAGGCGATCAAGTGCGGGCAAGGCGTGCAAGGAGCAAGCGGACAGGCAAAAACGGGAGTTTAATTAGGAAGCGCGGACGGGGAAACATCTCACGCATACAAACATCAATGACAGACACTGGACTCAGGTAAGACACGGACTGAAATACACAGGACTGAGCAAATTAACTAGATACAGCTGGGTACAAATCGGGAGAAAACACGTGGGTAATCAGGGGGCGTGGCACACAGGAGGAGCGGACGAGCCGGGCATGACACGCAGGAACTGAGAGCCCAAGCTGTTGGACATTCCACTGGACTAGGAGACTGGGGTGAGTGAGGAGGAGCTCATTGACCACAAACTGGGATACTGGCTGTGTGTGAGCAATGGGGTGGAGATTAAGGAAAGACGTTAAATCAGCATGCAGTGTTGCCTGGAAACAACAACAAATATACTAGTGTCACTGTACTAAAACAATATCAAAATAATGCCTATTTTTTATTCATTTTACTTGTAGAGTGCAAAGTACAAAGGAAAACAAAGAGTAACTATGGCGAAATAAATCAAAGCATGTCCCAGAATGATGGGCCTGAATGGATCAGGACAGAAGAAGGCGAAAGTCCTGTTAACGAGGTGAGACGATGCAGACACAGGCCAGGATGTGGGTATAGGCGAGAACAAGAGGGAAGACGGGGGCCCGAGACTCAGCATGGGGACAGGTGGGGGAGGGGAGGCACGGGCTCACCTGGAGCTGCTCCCGGAGGTGCCGCTATGACTCATGGGTAACATGCCGGAATGGGACGGCACCTGTAGGCTGGACCAGTTGTCATGGGAGGGCAACATGGACAGACAGGTAGACGAGCTGTCTGAATAAGCAGCTGCAAGTATAAAACAATAAATGAAGCAGGTATGTGGTGGGCAGTGTTACAGCGTCCTTAATATGGTCAATACAGAAAAGGCATGTTATCATGTTATGTATATACTGCCTCCAGTTACTTAATGCCTAACTTTAATACATTGATTGATTTGTTCACTGCTGCAGCCTGTGTCAACTTTCCTTTCAGACAGATGTAAAGTCCATTCTGTTTTTGTTCTGTGTAGTTTTTTTTGAACAGCATATGGCTGAATTCTGTTAAACCTCAGACTGAAGAAAATTGTGTTAATTGAAAAGCAAATATCAAAAACTCAGTCTGCAGGAATGTTTTTCTAAATATTTCTGTGGACTTTTGGAAATTTCACGAAATTCCATTGCTCCATTACATAAACACTGAGTGAGATTTCATTCCCATTACTGCAACGTATGAAGAGGATTATGACTTATTACTTTAGGTTATCGGACTGAGTGAGTTTTGGAAATTTGCTCTTCGATAACTGAAGCAGTGCTGTGAATGCAGAGGTTATATGCGTCGCATATCAACAGAACTGTATGTTTATGTCTTGTCTTAATTATTTTGATTAAATGTCTAACTATTCCCAATATGTGTGAACATACTTGGCCAAATAAAGCTGATTCTGATTCAGTCAGAGGGTAATCGTCGGTGTGCTGTACTATCGTGGTGACCCACACAGAGAGCTTAGGACCATGATTTCAGTGTGTGCTTGTGTGAGGGGACAGGCAGGGCGGCGGCTCACTGGGTGATGCACTCCTGTGGGTATAGGGGCTGGGATAGGGGGCGGAGCAGTTACTCCTCAAGGAGGAGTAACAGTCACAGCCGTGGGGGGAGGAGAGGGAGAGGGTGCTCCCAAACTGGGGGTGTGGGTTTGATGAAGAGCAGAGAGACCCTGAGCCTGGGATGAACCAGCTGCCTACTGAAACGAAAGCGGATAAAGACAGAAACTAGAACCTGAAACTAAACAACACAAACAACAATATCAAGTTATATTCAATCATTAAACCGTTATATATTTAATCTAAACAATAGTAATAAATATCGTTCCGATTCAAAATATCATTTACGGGTGAATCTTATGACTTGCATTGGGAAACAGGAAACGGGCCAAGCTGCAGGGCCAGTTCAAAGGCATAGTGCGAGGCGCCCAGAAAGGGGGCGAGGTCTGGGCGGAGTCAGCTAAAGAAGAAAAAGGCCTGACCTTTTTCTGGATGCTGTGGACTGTGTTTGTGTGTGAGCTGCAGCTGCATGTTCCTTACATTTTTTTTATTAACACCAGCACCGTGAGGTTTGGCCTGGACTGGGTCCTGTCCTGCACGGTTGAAGACATGTTGACTGATGGTCAGCCCGTGTTCTGTTGGATCCCACAGAAAGGAAATGGGAATCCCGTTTGGATCGGATGCTGACAGTTGAAAAAAAACTCATGTCTGTGTGTTATGAAAGAATATCAATAAATGTTTCCGAAAGGGGATGACTCATTTGGTAATTATTTACGGCTTATGTTATGGCTGAGAAATTTACAGTCTTTACTAAAGTCTGACTTCTTTCGAGTCACCTTTAATATAGATTGGACACTCTCTATGCTATGTACAATACTTATATAGATGGTACATGTTTACTTGCTTGCACAGATGGTTGATTAGGTAATTAGTGTAAGTGTGTGTGTGTGTGTGTGTGTGTCCAATCGCATGTATGTCCAAGGTCCATAGTAAGTAATATACACTGATCAAGAGATGCCTGAAAGTGGATGAAAGAGGACATTAGTGGGTGTATCACTTAGTGTAACGGGTGCAGGAAAATGAGCAGGACTGCAAGCCATATAATGACCCACTGTCCTTATCTAGCTCTTAATACAGTATGCATACAGTGATGTATCTACAATGGACAGCTACTATAAGCAGATAGCACAGTACAGGTGCTTAATCTGTATGCTATTTCCATCCATCCATTGTCCAAACCGCTTATCCTACTGGGTCACAGGGGGTCCGGAGTCTATCCCGGAATCAATGGGCATGAGGCAGGGAAGAACCCAGGATGGGGGGCCAGCCCATCACAGCTCACACTCACACACCATTCACTCACACATGCACACCTACGGTAAATTTAGCTACTCCAATTAGCCTCAGCATGTTTTTGGACTGTGGGGGGAAACCGGAGGAAACTAGCAGCTTTGTGTGGTAATTGTTTGTATTAAAAATACATTGGATCAAGTCAAATTATTTTTATGAAGAATTAACATCTAAAAGCTGCTAGTAGACCGTGGGAAAATAATTTTTCTATTTTCTTGCTGCCATCTCGTGGCCAAAAGTAGGTATTGCAATTTCCATCATATGTAAGAGGGCCTGCCCATCAGAGTAATGTACATCCTGTGACATGTATTGACTATCAAGACAAACTGAAACACGGTGTATTAGGCTGTCAATGAGTACTGGACTAGGGTGAAAAACTGCCTGATAATCTACCTATTAACTAGAAGAGTACAAACTGGAGACGGATCCCCTAATACAGAGGGATTAACGTCTGTGCCACATCCAGAACCATTCAGTGTAGGAGTCTGGTGGTTCTACTGGATACTGACAAGTACCCAGCCCCTTTGTTCCCTCTGATAATCATCAGTCCTCCTCTGAATGCCTTCACCACTCTATTCCTGAATAGGTACACATTTAAATATGCTAGCAAGATCAAGGTATTGGGATAACTGTTAGGTTCGCTGTTCAGAGAGTTGCAGTGAAAACCATCATACACAGTGGCCCTTTCTGGATAAGATTACCTCCCTCTGATCTAACAGGTCAAGATCAAAGCAAGGTGCATTGCAATGTCTGACACCCAGCACACTACAGCATATAAAATACAGGTATCCATCGCCTTCCGCATTTGGAACCAGGACCACTTGTTGCAAGTCAATTTGGGCGTATCTCAAGTTATACGAGAGAGGCAAGACATTAAGGACAGTATACACAGTACTGAAATAATAATGTACATATTAAACCACAGCACTTAATAAACAGATACTGCACTTACATTTCACAAAAAAAAAATAAAGCACAGATTGCACTAAGAAATCAAAAGATGCATGTGCTAGCAAACAGTGGGAGCTGAGGAAGAAGCAGTGGTGAAATACTTTATTGTACAGTACAGTAAGTTTCTTTTTATAGAATGAAATAGCATACAGGGGGCGGCATGGTGGTGCAGTGGTTAGCACTGTTGCCTCACACCTCTGGGACCCGGGTTCGAGTCTCTGCCTGGGTCACATGGGTGTGGAGTTTGCATGTTCTCCCCATGTCGTCGTGGGGTTTCCTCCCGCAGTCCAAGAATATGCTGAGAATATGCTGAGGCTAACTGGAGTTACTAAATTGCCCGTAGGTATGCATGTATGAGTGAATAGTGTGTGAGTGTGCCCTGTGATGGGCTGGCTCCCCATCCTGGGTTGTTCCCTGCCTCGTGCCCATTGCTTCCGGGATAGGCTCCAGACCCCCCACGACCCAGTAGGATAAGCGGTTTGGACAATGGATGGATGGATGGAAATAGCATACAGATCTTATAAGCACCTGTACTGTGCTATCTGCTCATAGTAGCTGTCCATTGTAGATACATCACTGTATGCATACTGTATTAAGAGCTAGACAAGGGTCATTATATGGCTTGCAGTCCTGCTCATTTTCCTGCACGCGTTACACTAAGTGATACACCCACTAATGTCCTCTTTTATCCACTTTCGGGCATCTCTTGATCAGTGTATATTATTTACTATGGACCTTGGACATACATGCGATTGAACACACACACACACTTACACTAATTACCTAATCATCCATCTGTGCAAGCAGGTAAACATTTACCATCTATGTAAGTATTGCACATTGCATAGAGAGTGTCCAATCTATATTAAAGGTGACTCAAAAGAAGTCAGACTTCAGTAAAGACTGTAAATTGGCAGCCATAACATAAGCCGTAAATAATTACCAAATGAGTCATCCCCTTTCGGAAACATTTATTGATATTCTTTCATAACACACAGACATGAGTTTTTTTTCAACTGTCAGCATCCTTCTCGATTGTCAGAAGCTCTGCGCTAGAGGGAGGTTTACTGGTCTTATACTCTTCTGGCACCTTGTGTGATTCCTGACTTGGGACATCAGTTTGGCTCCTTCTGTATGTGGTTTACATTGTATTTGTTCTTTAAAGTTGCCCCTTCAGAATTAGACAGTGTAACCAGCTTGCCACATATTGCCTGGATGACATAAGGTCCGGTAAAATCCGGTTCCGTTCTTCCTCCTTTCTGTCCCCGCTTCCTCATGTTGAACAGAAGCGCCTCATCTCCAACATGATAAACTGTGTTTTGGTACCTCTTTTGTATTCGTTTACCACATGCCTGCTTCTGTTTTTCCTGTGACTAGGAGATGTTTTCAGCTGTTGTTGCTTATTGTCTCAACTACTTTATTTTTTTCATCAAAAAACGTGCCGTAGCTTTTCTCATCGGGAAGAATAATTGTGGAAAGCTGAAGTGGAAAAACATTCATAGCAAATTATTATTATTCACAGATCATTATAAAGAGTCATTTTCTAAAAGCATTAAGAACAATGTAATTTGCTGTTTCAAGATATGTTTTTAAATAACTACTTGTCAGTCATAAGAAACTCTTCAACACACATGATCCGATCTTGCCACAAATCATTTTTAATCTCACTTTTGTTGCCAGCAGTTCAGACATTAATGGCTGTGTGTTGAGTTATTTTGAGGGGACATCAAATTTACACCATTATACAAGCTGTACACTGATTACTTTACATTCTATCAGAGTTTCATATCTTTAACGTTGTCCCTTGAAAAGATATAATAAAATATTTACAAAAATGTGTGGGGTGTACTCACTTTTGTGAGATACTGTATATTAAGGGATTGATTGTCAATAATATCAGTAATTCCTGATGTAATGTTAAAAGAATAGAGCCTGTCTCACACAGTTCTAAAACAACCTCAAAAACAGACTTACCATTTTATGTCATCATTCGTTTTCTCATCCAGGCCATTGGTTTGGGGATGATATGCAGCAGTGATCAACGGCAGAACAGGGGCTCTGAACGCAGTATGGATTAAAAAGGAATTAACCATCTCTCTCAATATAAAATTAGGATCATTTATTCTCTACAGAGGCCCCCACAGAATAGTGCATCCATCCCCTCACTCATGTTTAGACAGACGTAAGGCAACAGGCCAATGACATTCAGAACAGCAACAACATCAACAATTGTACAGCTAGTTTTAAAATTTAATAAAAAAGACAAACCAATTAGGTAATATTAATGAAATTATTAAAATGTGCAGATTAATAGTCAGAAATAATTTGCGATTTTAAGAGCGGAAAGGATACATTAAAACTCAATTACATTTATCCCTTAATAATAAAAAAAAGGTTTTTGAATTTTACATCATGATAAATGAGAACTATATGTGATTACTAATTACTGTTGACTAATTTCCTGTCTGGACGTTTCCCTCCTCATTGTTAAAAGTCATTATATGTCTGGGTGCCAGTCAGTGGAAGCACACAGACATGTTGGCCAGCTGTCATATTCATTCAGCACCAGCCCATCAAGTAGAGAATTCAGCACCACGGACAGTGACCTGTGTTACAATGACATCAGGTCATTGGCTCTAAATATTTTTCTAGAAATAACTAAATGGCTCTATTGTAGAAATTTCCAGCCAGAGTCTTGTGGTGCGTTCGTTTTTCTCTCGGAACTTGGAAATTCCAAATTGGGTGACATCACATCCAACAATCTCCCGTTCAAGCTAGCACAACTCGGAACAAACATGGCTGCCTCCATGAATACGCTGCTGTGTTGTTGCTTTATATTTTAGCAGTTATGGAGTAAGATTATTATTTCAGACAAATAAACAAGAAACAGGAACTAGTCAAACCACATTAAAAGCTTTATAAAGTATTTTAGTACATTCATAGCGATATTCTTTTTTCGAGAGGCAAACAAACTACAAACAAACCAAAAACACTAACAAGTCTGGTAAAAATCTGATATTGCATGTTAGGATACTGTTTACGGTCACAATATGGTATTCTCTAAATCGAACACGTGCAATTACATTAATAATTACTAATAATTATAAATAATAATAATAATAAATGGGCGGTATGGTCGTGCACTGGTTAGCACTGTTGCCTCACACCTCTGGGACCCAGGTTCAAATCTCCGCCTGGGTCACATGTGTGTGGAGTTTGCATGTTCTCCCCATGTCGTCGTGGGGTTTCCTCCGGGTACTCCGGTTCCCCCCCACAGTCCAAAAACATGCTGAGGCTAATTGGACTTGCTAAATTGCCCGTAGGAATGCATGTGAGAGTGCATGGTGTGTGTGAGTGTGCCCTGCGATGGGCTGGCCCCCCATCCTGGGTTGTTCCCAGCCTCGTGCCCATTGCTTCCGGGATAGGCTCCGGACCCCCCGTGACCCAGTAGGATAAGCAGTTTGGAAAATGGATGGATGGGATAATAATAAATTTAACAAAATAAACATTTTTAAGGATTTGTAAAATAGAATTAATGTTGAGTGTGTAAGCCGCCATGTTGAAATTACGTCACAGGGGCAACTCGGACAAGAAGATTCTGTCAGACATTAACGTCATAAAAGAGGCGTTTCTAATGGGAAGTGATGTTTTTCGTGACGTTTTTGTCCGAGTTGGAGTGAAATAATCAAACGCAGCATGTGTTCCTATTTGAAGAGAATATTCTATTTTTATTCTAAGGAACTACAGAAAATCAGCTCTGCATGTGATCTCCCCTTTACTGCTCGAGCAGGGCACACGCACATCAACAAGTGTCAAGGCAGCAAGTGCATGCAAACAACTTCTCAGGACGGTTACAGTATAGGACCTTCAGAAAGAGCCAGACTGCGGCGTCATTCAGAGATTCCATTGTCTAAGGCTTGCACTAAAACATTACAGCATATTTAAACAAAGTAGCATGGCACCTGTGTCAGAATCCCTCCCTGCCTTGTTCTGTTCTCTCTTTGTTGTCCCCATTTAGCCAGCACATGTCACTGGCCATCCTGACTCCTCTTTTGATTGTGGGTTTTAAGGATATCAGTGGGTCTGTGTTTTCATAATTGTCCCCCAGGCCACCATGCTGCTCAGCCCTTGATTCCAACTACAGTTGCAATCAGGTGGTTTTCAATCTACTAGGACTGTATAACAGGATTGGCCACCTGTTCTACCTTTACTCGTTCAGCCGCATTCATGAGTCTGGCCTATAGGTTATTCAAATTTTGTCCTGCCAAATTTACCGGACAGGAGGTGGACACTGCAAATGAATGTGTGAATACTCCAATACCTACATCTTTACAAGTTACCTGAAGTGGTTTGGTAAATGATTGTGAGGTTGGAAGTCCTTCTTGATGTCTGTTTGCAGCTCATCCACCAGCAACTGCACGAGTTGTCGCTCCCAGAGGGAATCCCACTCTCGGTCCGCTGGAGGGTCCATCTCACTGTAGCTGGAGTATGTTTCCATCAGTCACTTGGCGTGGGGCTCACAGAATTTACCAGGCTCCTATTTAATCTGACGCACCTTAGTCCAGTCCATGCATCTGGGGAACTTCTCTGAAAATCTCTGGCAGATTCTTTGCAGCTATACTTGATATTGGGTACTTGCCGCAACTAAGTAATGGGTTGTTGAATCAAAGTCCCGTTCCATGTCAAAAATAACCCCATTTTAGGGTTTTGTTAAACAACTGGTCTAATTTGGATGCAGAGGTTCTGCACGGAAGGCCCAGTCTCTGAAGGGCTGTGGCATAGCGAGGCCTGTTCTGCCTGGAATCCGGCAGGTCACTGGCAACATCCCCCAACTCCTTCATCTATAAGGTCGGGAAACCAGAACGTTTACTCCCCCTTATGGATAAGGACATACCAACGTTGGGGCAACTCCTGCTGCCTGAGTCTTCAACCAAGTCCAAAACAAAAGTATACAATGTTAGGAAGGGTAATTCAATGGTATGAGACTGAAACTAGAAACTGTAAATCGGATGGAGTTAAATAGCAATACTGTGGAAGAGGCATGGGAATTTTTTAAAAGCACATTGTTGCAAGTGCAAAAGAACTTCATACCCGTTTCCAGAAAAACTAAATCTAGGAAACTGCAACCAAGATGGTGTCATGACCTGCTTGTACGATCCTCGTGTGTGCCACGCCCCCTCATTAACCATGTGTGCTGCCCCGATTGTAACCAGCTGTTTTCTGTCAGTTTGAGTAGTCCTGTGTATTTAGTCCACATTCAAGTCTGTTTCCCCAGTCCTGTCATTGAAATCTCTCGCTGTTGGTACCTGTTTTCATCAATAAACCCTCATTCCCGACTCTCCGTTTCCCGGATCCTTGATTCCTCGCTTCCTGCCTGTTCGTCCAGCACGCGATGTCGCAGGTGGTTTACTACGAAAATTAAGAATAAAGTCAGGAGCAAAAGGGCTTTCTTCCACAAATGGAAATTAACTAATGATTTCAAAATAAAGCAGGAGTATCTAAGTCTACAGGTTTAGTTAATAACAGTTATAAGGATGACGTTAAAAGTTTCTTCCAATATTTTAACTCCGAAAGAGCTCTAAAAGCTGAAAATCACTCATTTGCAGGATAGTAAGGGCCTTATAATTGAAAATGAAATTGATATAAATGAGTTTAATGATTATTTTACAATGGCTGTTCACAGTAGAATAGCTTACCACCATTTAGTACAAATACAACGATGTCTATGACCAATATATGTATAACTGAGGCTGATGTGGTACAAAGCCTAGCTAAGCTCAAAATAAATAAATCGCAAGGCCCTGATGGCATCTTATCTATAGTTTTAAAAGAGATGAGGGGTATTATTAGCCAACCTTTAACTTTACTATTCCAGAAATCATTATCTGCTGGTGTGGTATCTTCTGATTGATGTTAGATCATGTCTCATGTCCAGAGAGGCTACAACAGGATCTGGATTTAATTAGCGACTGGGCTCATACGTGGCAGATGAAATTTAACATAGATAAATATAAGGTAATCCATGCAGGGAGCAGAAATATAGTAAATATAGTAAAGTACAGATATTTTATGGGTTCCACTGAAATAAAGGTAGCTGATTACGAGAAAGATCTCGGTGTGTATGTTGATACTTCCATGTCCCACTCTTGCCAGTGTGGGGAAGCATTAAAAAAAGGCAAAAGGATGTTGGATTAAACTCCACACACCTAGAGATGTAAGTCAAGAGAAGTGATGCTACGATTATATAATTCCTTGGTAAGATCCCACCTAGAATACTGTGTGCAGGTTTGGTCACCATACCTTCAGAAGGACATTGCTGCCTTGGAAAAGGTGCAACGTAGGATGACTAGAATGATTCCTGCACTTAGAGGAATGTCTTATGAGGAGAGGTTCGCTGAGCTGAATCTGTTTAGCCTCAAGCAAAGGAGACTATGGGGGGACATGATCCAGGTATATAAGATTCTAACAGGTCGGGATGCTGTTCAGCCAAATGACCATTTCAATATTAATTTAAAATACTAGAACTCGTGGCCATAGTGGAAATTAGCTGGAGAACATTTAAAAATGAATCTGAGGAAGCACTTCAATTCAATTCAATTTTATTTATATAGCGCTTTTAACGACATGCATTGTCACAAAGCACTTTACATTTAACCGGCCAGAACCCCACCAAGCAAGCCTGAGGCGACAGTGGCAAGGAAACTCCCTCTAGCAGGAAGAAACCTTGAGTGGAACCTAGACTCAGAAGGGGACCCCATCCTCCTCTGGGCGACCAAGGAGCATGAAACTGCATTTACATTGACATTCATTAGAGTTCATATAGTTATAAAGTCCCAGTTGGTTTCATGTAGTTATATCCAGGAGTCCAGGTGCGGGTTCACACGGTGTAGTCGGCTCGGTATCAGCTCGAAAAAGAGAAGATGGAGAAGAGTTATTGCCCTACACCTAACCGGCAGGACTAAAGCAACTATGACAGCCTGCCTAAAAGAGTGACCTGGAAGGAAGCACAGGCATGAGGGTTTACAGAGGTTTTGGCATCAAGCCACCTCCCATCCACAGCTTAAGTGATCGGCGAGAGTGGCAGGACGACAGCACCAATCCCCCCTTTCCCCTTCAATCTCAAATAACTATGAACCTCCAGATTTCCCATTCACCTTAGAAAAGAAGATTTAACTATCCAAAAGACTGGCGAAAGAGGTACATCTTAAGCCTTGACTTAAAAGCAGAGATTGTGTCTGAGTTCCGAACACTAATAGGAAGTTTATTCCATAGCTGTGGTGCTTTATGAGCAAATGCTCTTCCCCCAAAGGTAATGTTCTTTATTCTGGGTACGGATAGAATACCTCCATCTCGTCATCTAAGTGTATGATTCGGAACGCAAATGAGGTCACTCACATACTGCGGTGCAAGACCATTTACAGCTTTATAGGTTAAGAGCAGTGTTTTGTAGTCAACACGAAATCTAACTGGCAGCCAGTGCAGTGAAGATAAAATTGGGGTAATATGATTATATGTTTTAATTTAACTATTGCTAGTAGCGGTTCAATCAATGCTGGGAGCATCGCTGAATAATTTTGATGGAACAGGGTCTAGCATACAAGTAGATGAATTTGAAGATAAAATTAAGTACATCAGTTCTGACTGGTTAACCAATATTCAATATTCAAAATGTTCTGTTTAATTGAGCATATTTTTGGTCAAAAAGTTTCATAAAGTCGTCACTGGAAAATAACCAGTGGTCTGGTTATTAGTCAGCTTGGACACCATAGTAAATAGGAATCTAGGATTATTTCAATTAGTTCTGATAGATACTAGATGATTTGGCGGCACTAAGAGCCTTTTTGTAGCTACCCATAGCCTCTTTCCATGCTAGTTCGAACACCACTAGTTTAGTATGATGCCACTTACATTCTGTAAGGACATAAAACTTATAGGTCCTGCAGGCCCCAACTCTGATCAGCCTGCATCAGTCTATTTCAGAGCTCCGCTGGCCCAGGCAAGACTGGACTCAACTCGTCAAACCACCCCTTTTAAGGAAGGCAAAGGCCTGCCGGCTCCTGAGAGACTGGATAGGAATAACTGGAGCAGCACAGAAAAAGCAAGACCTTTCACCCCCGGAGTGACCAGAGTTCCACAATCAATCCACAGCAACAACAGCTGTCAGCCTCCAGACACAGACACCTTTTCCACTATAAACAGGATAACTCAGCACACATAGATGTTAGGGACAAATACACGCATGTTTGGTCTCGTTTGAATAGGCATGAGACGAGGAGTATTATACTCTCAGATTTAAGGCAGTATAGCTTTTCCTAAGAGAAATACAGAAACTTCGGCTCAACCCACCAAACTGAGAGAGATTCTCTCATGGTAGAACAAGGGAATTACAACCACCCCCTAAAGTGATCTGATTGGCTGGGGACTTGAGAACCAAGGTCAGCAATGCCCCTAAAATTAACCATTGACCGAAATTAGTCAGTCTTCAGAAACATGCCATCACCTGGTCTGGATACTTAAGGAAGGGCTTCAGAAGTAGTCGGGGAGTCACTCTGTAATCAGAGCTCCCGCAGAGAACTGGGTGAAAGTCTATCTGTAGTCAGATACTTTCCACAGAACTTTGTTCACTCTCAGCTGAGGAATGTGATTGTTTAATATTGTATTTGTCCAAATGTATTTACAAGTATGTGTCCACATGTCAATAATTGTATATTGTAGTATTTTTAATAAATGTTGTTTCGATTACTTTATGACTGTCTGATTTGCTAACTTCTTCATAAACTTTCCAGATTGGACTTCTATCCTTATTAGGACTATGGTGGTAAATACTATCTTGCAGCCTCTGGGTTAAATCCCATTTATTTATCCGGGTCCCAAACTTGACTGCCCAAGTTAAGTTAGGTGGATACCAAAACTACACCTCTGGAGTTCGCACACGCTGATGACAGGTACCGGTCTACCCTCTGAGGGGCGTACACACTATGTTCCTAGGCACCGGGCATAGTCCCTGAGACGCTCACATGGTAAGACAATGGGTGGCATCGGCGGAGGCCCAAAGTAAACCTCGTACAACCTTTTTTATTTTTAACTGAGCAATTTTCTCTAGTGGAATTAAGCATAGATGCTAAATAATCCGTAATGCTATCAAGTTCAGCAGAATTCGACATTAGTTTGGTTGAAAACGATAGCTCAGGGAGGTTATCGATAAAGTTACTTGCTGTATTTGACGTGATTGTACGTTTGGCATATAGAAGCGAGTCGGGGGGCTAATATTTTGAGCAAGGGAAATATTGAACGCAATAAGATGATGGTCAGAGATAATACTGGACTGAGGCAGTAGAGTTGAATACATGATATGAAGACAACTGGATCACAACTGGATCACGGGGGAATCATAAGCAGGGAAGAACACACAGGCAAACAGCAGCAGCAACATTAAAGGCAGGACTGAGAAGCACATTTATACAAGGCTAAGCAGGGAGCAAACTAGAGGCACCTGAAATGAGTAACACAAGGGCAGGAAGGAGAGGTAAAACAAACGCGGAACAGGCATGGCACGTTATACCACACTAGGGAGGAAACGGGAGGTTCAGGAGGGCAGGGTGTGGCAGGGATCCGTTTCAAAATTTAATTTTGGCTTGTACAAACCTTGGTAAAAGCTGCAAAAGATCGATCAACCACTTTCTGAGCTATTGTCTTAACAAACAAAGCATCTGTTGGGGTGGCGGTGTCTGGGGAATACCATGTGTAATACACCTTGTGAAGATTTATATGTAAAACAAAATATTTTTTGATTCTATCACACATATAGAAATTATCCATCCATCCATTTTCCAAACCGCTTATCCTATTGGGTCGCAGGGGGTCCGGAGCCTATCCCAGAATCAATGGGCACGAGGCAGGGAACAACCCAGGATGGGGGGCCAGCCCATCGCAGGGCACACTCACACACCATCCACTCACACACACACACCTACGGGCAATTCAGCAACTCCAATTAGCCCCAGCATGTTTTTGGACTGTGGGGGGAAACCGGAGTACCCAGAGGAAACCCCACAACGACATGGGGAGAACATGCAAACTCCACACACATGTGACCCAGGCGGAGACACGAACCCGGGTCCCAGAGGTGTGAGGCGACAGTGCTAACCACTGCACCACCATGCCGCCCCTTATAGAAATTATTCTAGGTTTAAATAGTAATTTAGCTGAGTAACTAGGCTGAAATTCTAGATAGTTGCAATTTTAAGAATTATTACTATTATTCACAGCTTTTAAGCATGCAGTTGGATGACGGATGGATGGATATTCAGCCACCAGAAATGCCAATTGTTGTTAAGAGGATCAAAGTCTGCAAAGTAGTATGCAGGGTTTAAGGCCAGAACACAGCATACTCTCCGACAGAAAGCATAAAGTTCACTGGGGGAATTTCTGTGGCCACTGCCTGAACAGCATGTGTGGAGAATGTTTATGAGGGTCGAGCCATGCAGAGCTGCTGGCCCTGGCATGTAATGATGAATCACAAATCAGTTAAAAATCGGTGCAAATGCATGAAGATTTAAACCGGCTGATGTGGAAAATGAATCACTATTGTAGGAGTACTTCACAGTACTTTAACAGAAAAACTGGTGTAATATTACATTTGATTTCACAATGTGAGTTTGACGTCAGATGTCACTGCGTATCACGTCGACATCGTACATCAGTTTTTGGTTTTGAGCGAGCGCGAGATGATGAATGAATTTGAAACTGAGGACGGCACAGTGGTTAGTGCTGGCTTCGGTCCAGGGCCCTTTCTGTGTGGAGTTCGCATGCTCTCCCCGTTTTCGCCGGGGACTCCAGGTTCCTCCCACGGTCCAAAAGCATGCAGGATAGGTTGACTGGTGAGTCTAAATTGGCCCTGTAGTTGTGTGAGTGTGTGCGACCTGCGGTGTGTAGGTGACTGCCTGGGCTTGGTTCCTGTCTGCGCCCCTTGTTCCCGGGATAGGCTCCGGTCTCCCCCGCGATCCCAGTTGGGATTAAGTGGTTTCAGAAAATGGATGGATGGACGCACCGCCCGATCTTCAATTGGCGGTGTGGCAGCATATTAGCTTTCCGGTAATCACAAACGAGGAGGAAACAGCGAGAAAAGCACAGACAAGACATAAACTGCATGCAAACATTGTAATAGACTGATAACATACACAAACAGGTCCACTGGCACCACCGTGAGCTGAGTGAAGATTATTAAAAGGGCAAAGCACGCTAAAAAGCTGCACATGCAAACCTTAGCTTATTTATTTGATTTATTTTTTTTTATTTACTTATTTTGATTTGGGATTTTTTTCAACAGTATTTTATTCAAATTCAGTTGCACTGTTCACAACAGTGTCAACAGTTCAGAAAGATAAATATAAGAATATTTTTGAATATATTTGTCTGCAGCTCATTCTGCAAAAAATGAGAAAATTGTATCGTGAACTCAGAATCGTGAATCGTATCAAATGGTGAGTTGAATGTATCGTTACATCCCTAGTTCTTACAGTAGTACTATGGTATGGTGGAGCCACATGACAGGAAGGCAGTACATTGCGAAGTCTGTTAAGAACATCATTCGCACTGAACTGCCCTCCATTGACCAGCTGTACTTTAACTGCCACAGTAACAAGGTTCAGTCTATTATCCAGGACTCTGACCACCATCCACAAACACTGACTAGCAGATTCATGAACAGCTTCATTCGCCAAACAATTCAAACCTGCAGCTTTTGCATCCCCTGTAACAGTCATTTCCACGGCAGCTGCACTGTACAGCTGTTACTGCACTTTATCCACCACTGACCACGTATCATCCAGTTTTGTCCTGCTTTGTATCGCACTGTTTCTGCACCATGTTGTCTTGTACTCCCTTGTGTTGTTATGCACCATCTGTGTTGTTCTGAGCAGTGCCATGATGCAATATTACAAAAAGATCTTGAGGAAATGCAGAGTTCTGGAGGAGATTCTCACAGATCATGGCATGTGTTTATACTGAAGAAACTGTACAAATTGCTAGACATAAAACACAGGACTGGCAACTGTGGTACGTTTTAACACCTTGATAAAAAACTTAAAATCCATAGTAAGTAGGACAACCTCATAGAACCTTTACTAGTCATTGTTCAGAAGATTAACACAAATTAAAAACCATTACTATGAAAGCACGCTAATCAGTTAAGTTGATTATGTGGAGAGAGAGAAAAAAAACTGTCTTTGAAAAAGATCAACCATAGAACGAAGCTGCAGCATTGACACCCCCTAGTGGTGATTTGAAGATAGTTCTGTCTGTAGCAGCTAAGCAGTAGATTTGGCGTCAGGTGCCATGACAAACTCAGTGCTGCTCGGTTTGAACGGCAGAAGCACAAAAATAAAGGGGGCATCTACTGCACGCCCCCCACCCTTGAAAATGGTACAAATTATCATGCAACAGTTTTCTTAAGTAAGTCTTTTTGGGCGTCTGCAGAAACCTCCACGATGCGATTGCCCTGATTAAGAAGTGCGCAGCGGATACAATTTGGGATGCATCGTTCATCCGATTTATTAATATATAATTATTAGTATGTCTATATTATTTTAGAAACGTTACTTGACGAATATTTTTCATTGAGATTGATTCCCCGTTTAAAATTTTGGTGACACTTCATATTTTTTAAGAGAGACAGACAATTTGACGCATGCAATTTGCAGAAATATGTTGTGCCGCTATAAAGTACACAGGCAGCATGACAAACATAAGTACTCACTGAAGCCACGACATACGCCCGGCTGGCCCCAGCGGTACCCCTAAGAAGAAGGCTTTTTTCACAACCCACGACCATCACGAGGGCAAAAAAAACTGAATAGCCTAGAATTTAGTTAATTACAAGGCACATATTTATTGGAGCAAGAGCTCTAACATAAAACTACCTTGTAATTATAAAGTATTATGGCTGTGAACAATGTACAAACAGGCACAGAAAGTAAAATACTCCAAAAATGCAAAGAACCTAAATATTTTTGTTTCCACCGATTCACTCTTGATGTGTTAGGAGTCACAGTTCAGTAGCCTATTCTTCAGTATCTGCATTTAAGACCACCAACTGCTCTTTCTCCTCCTTCGCTCGTCGGCTCAGAGTATTGGACTTGGTAAGTAATGTTGCCCTTTTGGTTCCAGCAGCACTCTCTGCTTCCTCTGCCATGTGCTCAGCATCCTTTTGTAAACTCTCACATACACTTTCCAGTGAGACTCTCTTCCTCTTGAGTTCCTCAAGTTTTCTTTTTTGCTTTTCGCTCATCTTTCACCTTTGGTCAGAGGCGCTTTGGTTGCTCCCCCACACACTCTGACATGGTCGCATATAAGCCTCTGTGCAACAACTGTTTCCTCTGATAAGTTGCAGGTCTCCACCTCTATTCGTTCCACTTCGGCTTGCCCATAGGACAGCAGCAGCAAGTTCTTGCAGAACATCCAGAGGTCAGGATAAGGCCCACTAACTTTTTGATGTAAAAAGACATCAACTTTGGATGGTGCTGAAGGAATGAAGGATATAAAATCCAAGCCTTTTGCCTCATTGTGCAGGTGATTATCAGACTGCTGGGATATTGCATCACCTGTAATTACATTAATTACAGTAGATTAGATGCAGATCAACAATGTCAATACACAGAATCACATGTAGAATAGGAAAGTGATTTATAACCCAATTTTCCTATGATACCATAAATGTGCAATCATTTTAATTTAATCTTGAGATATCTCTAGGCTCATCAAAGAAAATATAACTGGGCTGATGCTTCTTTTCAAACACCAAGAGTCGGTCTTCTAAATACTGCTAAAATCTACGTGTTAACACTATTCAGTTCAGGGACGGATTATGGGTTGTGTGGGCCCCTGGGTAAAACGTTCGCGAGGCCCCCCCCCACCACCACCACCTGCACCACCACCACAACCACCACAAGTCAAGGGCCCTTGGCAGCCAAACACCCTCCCTATAGGGTCAGGGGACCTTGTAGGCAGAGGATCAAAGAATGTAGGCCCTCTAAAATAGACAAACGAAAATACATTGCTGATAAGCGTTGCAAATTGTTTTGGGCTTGGGGCCCACGGGCCCCCTGCACCCCAAGGGCCCCTGGGCAGCGGCCCCGCTAACCCGGTTTGTAATCCGTCCCTGATTCAGTTAGATGTGAAAAAAGAAAAGCATAATTTAAAAATAATATTCTGAACTATCCTATTCTTATCCTATGATTTACCAGCAGATATCCTGCCTGCCAACCGATTCTCCTGCGCAAACTTCTGCATGAGATTTCTCCTTTTCTGCTGGCAGTTATCTGGCTGGTGTGCATTTTGTTTGGGTCCAAGCACGTCATCTCATGTACAATCGAGTACTTCAGAGGGCATTTATCCAAGGCCTTTTTGCACATTTTTGAGAGCACAATCTGGCAATTTTTTTTAATCTGAAGGACACCAAGGTCACTTCCACTGCCTTTGGCTCCTGACTGTCTCTGACAAAAAGATGGTTTGTCAAATTTCCAGAATCTTTCTGCACACTCAGCCCAAGGTTAACACTACCTCAGCTGTACATATCAAACCAGCTCAAACTCCATGTTATTCACATATTTTTTACTTCACAATTGTTTGATACATTTGTATGTAAAGATACCAGTGAATTCACAGAAGTCCCACCTTGATGACAGCCATTCCTATATCCACCTCCTTTGGACTGAGCCAGAGTTTTTGCCTGTACAACAGCTGTACATGTTGCTACACAACACTTAAACATTCTATTTCCTCAATGAACTATTTTTTTTGCAGCAAAAGCCATGAAGCAGCAATAAAATCTTTAAAATATGCTTACCAATAAATATGGTTCTCCCATTTAAACACATGTAAAGATAAACCATGGATATTTAAAAATCATGGGTTCGTTAATGAGTTTAAATGTTATTGAATGGCTTACCTTAAACTTCTCCAGTAAGTCTTCAGCGGTGGAGTGGCTCATGTACTGTGATCCCAGAACCAGGACTGCACTCGAGAGCCATTCTCATAATTCACCCAATACCTGACATGCACATCCAGTTGTTTTCTTTTGATGGTCCTGTTCATACTTACGTCAAACATGACAACGAAGCTCCCTTTTAATATATGGAGCGAGTCCAAATCGCGCAAGAAAAGCGGTTTTATCTTTACCACAAGTGACCCTGCGAGTCAGGGAACATCACCCTGGAGACGGTGTGAATGTCATCATTGGACGTATAGGAGTGATGTCGGCAAACCGTTTGCAAAGCCCATAGCACTTCTGCTTTCAGTGTGGGTTGAGGAGGATGTACTGAAGGCATTATTTGTCATGGGATCCGGAGACACTGCCAAAACGGGTGTAGGCCTATCTTTAGAGGTTGTACTTATCTCCACTGAATAAACATTTGAGGAAAATTTTTAGGTTAAAATCTGGGCTTATTCTATACTGAACAAAAATATAAACGCAACACTCTTGTTTCTGCTCCCATTTTTCATGAGATGGACTTAAAGACCTACAATTCATTCCAGATACACAATATTACCATTTCTCTCAAACATTTCTCACAAATCAGTCTAAATGTGTGATAGTGAGCACTTCTGCTTTGCTGAGATAATCCATCCCACCTCACAGGTGTGCCACATCAAGATGCTGATCTGACATCATGGGTAGTGCACAGGTGTACCTTATACTGCCCACAATAAAAGGCCACATTTGTGAGAAATGTTTGAGAGAAATGGTAATATTGTGTATCTGGAATGAATTGTAGATCTTTAAGTCCATCTCATGAAAAATGGGAGCAAAAACAAAAGTGTTGCGTTTATATTTTTGTTCAGTGTACATTGATTTACAGAATCAAATTTAAAAAACAAAGATACACTGATTTTATACAGATTACTAACTTTTGGGGATCACAATACAAATCTAAATATTTTAGACAAGTTACTTATCTGCTTATTGAATGGTGGGCGAAAAAAATATCTGTATAGTGTCCATTATCTAAAACCCCGCAATGACGTAGTTTGTGTTGTTCTTAAAATAATATTAACTTAAACGGTCAATCTGATTTTCTGGAGGAAAAATAATAGTTTTGATGAATCAACAGCTTGGGAAAATAGTCGCTAGATTAATTCAAAGAAAAATTGTCTGTAGTTGCACCTCAACAGTATAACCAGTGATAATACTATATAAATAAAATTAAAGTAATGGCACCAGCATAGACAGACACAGTAACAGTACAGAATGAGGTAACAGTGGCAGTGTGAGGAAATGTCAGCGTCACTGGCTGGTTAACAGCAATGGGGAGGAAACTTGTCTCTAAATCTGGAAATGCTTGTGCAGATGGATGGATGGAAGGTGAAAAGTGACAGTGCTGGGTGGCTAGAGTCTCTCAAGGTGCTGCTTGCTTTTCTGAGGCAGCACCTGAAGACGATGCCTTTGACCGCCAGAAGCTGTGTGCCCGAGGAACTGGAAGCTGTTGAAGCCTCTACAGCATCCTCTGCGATGTAGATAGGACTTTGGGGAGTCATCCGTTTGCGAAAGTCCAGGATCAGCTCCTTGGTTTCTCTAGCGTTGAGGGTGATGTTGTTATACATGGTGAAGAGCTGGGCCTACAAATCCCAGCATTCAAGAGGTGAAAATACAGACTTAGAGGGAATTTGGGAAAAGTGAAAAAATCCTCTTTACTCGTGTCTGTATAAATCTCACCAAGCGTAACTTTGCAGATTAAAGACTGGCTGAGAGTGTAAATGTAAACGCTGATAAGGAGTCAGGAACAAAGTGCTCATGTAGTGCACACCTGGGTCCAGAGGGCCCTTGTTCAGATGGAAAACTGAACAGGCATCTTTTGTGCTAAATGACAGCCGGTGCTGCTCAAGATGATGGACACTATGGGGAAATAAAAAAAAAAAGAGTTTTGAATGAAAAGACACACAAGAGTAACAGTGCAGCCTTGGTCACGTCTCCCCAGCTCATGACTGGACCAGGCTCCACATTGACCCCAAAACTGGCTTTACACACAGGAAACTCACTGAAACTCAACACAACATTGTCCTGATCTTGCCTGGGGAGTTTCACCTGGTTACTGAGATGACCGGCAGCACAGACAGTCTTACCAGCAACAGATATGCTATTAAGGGGTGCGAAGCGTCTGCTGCCAGCACATGGCTTTATATCTGTCGGCTGCATTTGCGCTGCTCCTCCCTCCTATAAAGAGGACAGTTGAACAGCAGTGTGAAGAAAGGGCACAGAAGCAGAAGTCAGTGGAAAAAGCCCCATTACTAACCCTAAGCCCAACTTACTGCAAACAGCCCACTGTATTTCATATGTCTGCTTCATATTTTCCATTTAATTGCCATAATCTCTGGCAGTCAGTGACAAAAGTTATTTACCCTTAAACAGTACTGAGATTGAGTAGAGTGAGGTACTTAAGCGGTATTATGGAAGAATAAAAGCTGAGTCCCATGTCCAGGCGAGATGCGTAGCTGACAGGCTGATGAATGTTTCAAACTCTTACCTCCACCGTACTGACAGGAACGGCGAGCTGCTGTGGCATCATGGCATTAAACTTCTGTTTCTCCAGGGAAGAAAACAACCAAGACCAACCTTAATAATCCACACACTTTGAAGACTGACATAAATGGTAAATATGAGACGTAAATATCATCCAACACTACCAGGTACTCAGTGAATACTCAGTCATGCAGAAATATAATCTAAAGTTATAATTATGGGGACACGTGGCCGTCCACTGCAGGTGACAATGTCCTAAACTCTTTCATACTTAAAGAACACATACAGTTATTACTTTGTAAGGATGCATAAAACTCCAGTTCAGTAAATTTATGGAATATATACTGCAGCAACTACTTTATAGTCATTTATTAAGTAACTGACTTATTTCTTCCCTGCGGGAACTTGTAATTATGCTGAAATAAAAATGTAACTTAACAGCGTTAAAAAGAACTCAGGAATCCAGTCCAAAATGCTTTAGTTTGACATGTGATCAAAATTCAAACTAAATTTCATAGAGTAAACTAATACATGATAGCATCCATGCAAAAGATCAACGGCAGAACAGGGGCTCTTAAGGCAGACTGCATTAAAAAGGAATTAATCATCTCTCTCAATTTAAATTTGGGATAATAATTCTCTTCAGAAGCCTCCATAGAATAGTGCATCCATCCCCTCACTTATGTGTAGAGACGTATCCTAAGGCTCTGGCAACAACATTCAGGTCAACAGCATCAAAAATTTCACAGCTAGTTTTAAAACTTGTTTTTCACTTTACGTTACAGCAAGTTAGTTAATATTAAATTATTGCAACGTGCAGATTAATAGTCAGAAAAGGTTTTTGAAATTTACATAATGATAAATGAGAACTATATTTGATTACTAATTACTGTTGACTAATTTCCTGTCTGGACTTTTCCCCCTTCATTGTTAAAAGTCATTATATGTCTGGGTGCCAGTCAGTGGAAGCACACAGACACCTGGCCTATTCATTCAGCACCAGCCCATCAAGTAGAGAATTCAGCACCACGGACAGTGACCTGTGTTACTATGACATCAGGTCATTGGCTCTAAATATTTTTCTAGAAATAACTAAATGGCTCTATTGTAGAAATTTCCAGCCAGAGACTGGGTTCCTATATGAAGAGAATATTATTATTCAGACAAAGAAAATAAACTACAGAAAACTAGCTCTGCATGTCATCTCCCCTTTACTCCTTAAGCAGGGCACACGCACATCAACAAGTACCAATGCAGCAAATACAGATGAACAATTTCACAGCTTCAGAAGAAGTCAGATTTCTGTGTAATTCAGAGATTGTCAAAGACTTCTGATAGAACATTTTCTGCACTTGAGTCTAATTTCAAGATAAATTGCACCTGGGTCTATTAAAACAAGGTGATGCTGCCTGACCTACCAACCAAGGCTGGGGAGGAAACGTAGGAATACAAGGAAAGCAAGGAAGAAAAGCAGCCACCCTATCTCATGGTCACGGACACAAACATCAGGGAGTGTTATGAAGAAGACACCACACTTAGGACCATTGGTTTTACGCAGTGAATTACACCAGAGAGAGTTTTTACATTCTAGCTGTGTTATGTAACATTCCTCAGCCTTCAGCTTTTTTCCCCACACAATGCAGGACATGCAGGGGTGCCAAACAAAACAGTGGAGCTGCAGTGTAGCCAATTATTTCTTTCAGTAGTTTTAAGATGGTTTGTGAGGTTGTGTGTTAGAGATGGCGGTGAGCAACACTGAGGCATCTCAGGGAACCATGTTGCCCATATTAAAAAACATGCACGCATGCAACTCAGGCAATCCAGCATTTCTTATTTCAGTTACGTATGACACTGCATGTTGCGGTTTTACATGTTCACTACAAGTCAGTGGTTTTTTCCTTGTATGATTATGGCCACATTCACACCAAAAACACACTAGACATACTGTACAAGGCACTCAAGGGAAAAATTCTCAGAACACAAAGTGAATGTATCAACCGAAGAAGGATTTTTCCTTTTCGGAATATTCATTTTTTTCCATGTGGAACCACTGTCCATGATTCAATTGAGTGCATTCAAAGAATGATACATCAAAACTAATAGTGACAAAATATTCATTTAATATGCATTGTACATGAATGTAGGACTTAGATGTTGATGAATTTCTCATCAGTGAAGGGCATATACACTTAAGGGGTATTATGAAAAAAAAAGTTGAGAACCCAGAAGTAACTATCCGATTAAAGATGTAATCTGGTACATGTGCAGACCAGTGATGGATATGTAAATGATTCAAATTGCAAGGAGTTGGCATGTTTAATCACCAGACACAGGATGCCTCGTAGTCACATTAGACAGTGTTAACGGCACTTGACGGAGTTTGATAGGGTTGCATTGCGGGTTTACATGAAGCCAGGTGGTCATGTGCTGCAATTGCATGTGGGCCATGCGGATATCACAGTGGCCTGATATTGAAACCAATGGGCACGTGAGGCATCCACACACGTCGTGAAGTTTCTGGTCATCCAAGACAGACCACGCCAAGGAAGGATCGTCGGATTGTGCTCCAAGCATCACAGATCCCCATGACACCTGCGCCTGATATATGGACACAGCTACTGGACTCTCTACAACACCCTATATCATCGTGTCGCGATGACTGGCATCAGCTGGACTACGGGTTCACCGTCCCATGCATAGGCTGCCGTTCACAATAGCACAGAAACGGTTGCGTTTGGAGTGGTGTAGTCACTGGGAGGCATGGACTGATGGACTGATGACGACTGGCGTCCTACCATGTTCAGCGATACATCTCAGTTCTGCAGTACCACAGATGACCGTCATGTGCGTATGGTGGCGCTGCAGGGAGAGGAGCAATCCTGCCAATGCTGTGGAGTGACACACCACACTCTGACGGCACAGTGGTACACCAGTGACATCCTAGTAGTATCCGGGCCCAGGGGTGTGCTATACCCTACTGACATGGGACCAGCAGTGTGACCATACCGCCAACTCCGTGGTCCGTTTGATCTGATGATTATAATCATCGCGATACAGTCACATGCCCTTTCATCACATGCAGATTTCATTTTCACAACTTAGTCTGTTGCCCTTCACTTTTTTGCCACTGAGTTTGTGTTTTGACACTAAGTTGATGGGAATTGATTATTTAAGCGTCATCTAAAGAGCTTATATTAATTGGGTAAATTGCATAAGACTCACATGGTATTTTGAAAAGATTCCCATATGCGCTGATTAGCTGGGGTTGATCCAAGCAGCTGTGCACTTTTCTCCTGTAACATAAAAGTTTGCTTTTAGGACAGAAAACAAGGTTAAGACCATATTATGTAGTTTACATCTATCAAAATAAAACCAAAGTCACTGTTACCAAAAGAGTAACCATGTGTTATCAAATTTCCTAACATTTTGCTTCATCTTACTTTGGATGCCCATGGTTAGGAGAGAAGCAGAAATCTGCTCAATCATAAGAAAGACTTTTATTGCTACAGGGAGTGAGATCTTGTTGCAGGTGACAAGGCAGGATAGAGTGTGTTTAGAAAAATAATGAAGAGGGAATGTGAGTGTGAGCTATCGTGGCATCTGTGTATAACCCAATATGGCGGCATCCTTCTGAATGTAAATAACATAGCCGGCTTAATTAGCTTAATCAAGCGTAATTGAACTAAGGAAAATTTAGCAATATACTTTCCCTGCTTGGTGTGATAAATACAGCAGCAGCTGCTGGTGGACGGGCTACAAACAGACATCAAGAAGAAATCCCACCTCACAGCCATTTACTGTACCAAACCCCTTAATGTAACTTGTAAAGATGTAGGTATTGGCGTATTCACACATTCATTTGCAGTGTCCACTTCCTGTCCAGTAAATTTGGCAGGACGGAATTTGAATAACCTATAGGTCTGACTCATGTATGCGGCTGAAGGAGTAAAGATAGAATGGGTGAAGAATCCTGTTATACAGTCCTAGTAGACCGAGAACCACCTGATTGCTACTGTAGTTGGAATCAAGGGCTGAGCTGCATGGTGGCCTGGGGGACAATCATGAAAACACAGACCCACTGATATCCTCAAAACCCACAATCAAAAGGGGAGTCAGGCACGGTGGCCAACCACTTGGCCCGTTAAGCCACATGGTGGCCCGATGAGCAGGCAAACACACTATGGGCTAAGGGGTACAAGACAGAGGAGAGAATAGGATGGCCAGTGACATGTGAACAGGACAAGGCAGGGATGGATTCTGACATAGGTACCATACTACTTTGTTTAAATATGCCCAAGTGCATAGAATGTTTTAGTGCAAGTCTTAGACAATGGTATCTCTGAATGACACCGCAGTCTGACTCTTCCTGAAGGCCCTGAGAAGTTGTTTGTATGCACTTGCTGCCTTGACACTTGCTGATGTGCGTGTGCTCTGCTTGAGCAGTAAAGGGGAGATCACATGCAGAGATGATTTTCTGTAGCTTCTCAGTCCGAGTAAAAATAAAATCTTCTCGTTATATAGGAACCAAGTCTCTGGCTGGAAATTTCTACAACAGAGCCATTTAGTCATTTATAGAAATATACAGAGCCAATGAAGGAACCAGATGTCACAGCACAGTAACACAGGTCACTGTCCGTGGAACTGAATGAATAGGATAACCGGCCAATGTGTTTGTGTGCTTACACTGATTATATGTCAGGGGGGAAAATATTTATATCATTGAGGGGAAAAATGTAAAAATATATACAGTAAGGACAATATAATCGTAATTTAATGTATCCCTTCTGCTCTTTAAAAAGCACAATGTCTGACTGACAAATATGTCTATTATTAGCACATTTTAATAATTTAATTAATATTAAGCAGTACACCTATTTCCTGTAATCACTCTGCGTTAAAGCAATTTTTAAAACTAGCTGTGAACTGGATGCTGTTCTGACTGTTGTTGCCATGGTGCCTTATTTACTTTCAAATCGCATTGTCCACAACCTGATCAAAGGACCAAACTTTAAAATCAGTGCAGGGTAGTGTCGCAAGTAGTGATGCTTAGGCTTTAACCTATGTCCTGGAAAGAAAGAAAATCTACAAGCAAGATATTCTTGGATAAGAACGTCAAGGTATGCAACCTCTGGCAATAAAATTTTCTGTGCACAAATCAGCTCCACAATGTCTTTTAGCTGAAGGGTCAACTGCCAATCATCATCTGTGGGCTCTTTCACCTTGTCACACATGATCACAGGAAGAAGTCTTAGAAAATTCCAGTTCTGAACAGCCTGACCATAAAGCTTTACTCCATTGGAGTTTACTGCACATGGCTTACTCAACACATCAGAGCCACTGTACTTAAATTTCTTAATGCGTCTATTCAGAATTGAATAAGTGAACCACTTTTTCTGCTTGATGAAGTACTTCAGGTAAAGGGCTAAATCATAGGAAAGGATACCCTCAAAAATGTCATGGCCTAAACAAGGTGGCAGGCCAGGCATACAAACATCGAAGTAATTCAATGAATTAAAACTCAGATATTATACCTTCAACGTTTTGTTGTTCCTCAGACTGTAAAATGCATTTGGATCTGTTTGAAAATCTGTTCGGGTTGTCCGGCAATACCTGCAGAAATATTCAGAAAAACTAAAATTTTCTGTAAATCCACCGATATTATGAGACCCCAAATTGTCCCCTGCAATGCACAAAACAGTCCCTTTAACTTTTTCCTCTGCCACCGTTATTCCATTGTCTTCCAGGTCTTTTAAGTCTGCAATGAGCCTTGAGAAAACTTTGTCATGGCCAAAGTGTTTGAAGTCTTTTTCCTGACACAGCATTACAAGTGACATGTGGTCTGTACTTGATGAGGTGGTAAATTAGCCAGAGACAAATATACAGCTACTACTTTGTGCTGCTTTTTGCTGAACCTAATGGGTTCACCGCCTCAAAAGAATCTTGATATAGAATTAGTTTTAGACATGATGGGTTTTGAGAAAAGAACTCATTGTTTTTATATACCTGACCATCACTGACATCACAAAGCACATCAGTGTATGGTACGTATGTACCCTGTGCAGCACAATTCTGCCATAAGTCTGACTCCAGTAAATGTCTCAAAGTGTCTTTCAATGGAACATAGTAGGCAAACCTCTGTGACCTTGTTTCATCCCTTCCTAAGTACAACTTTACAGGTTCTGTGTATCTAAACATCTGTTTAAAAGCCCTAGTTCTTGAAAAATTGGTTCTCATTGGTCCTTCATGACTAATGGTGAAAAGGTCAGATTCCTTCACAACATCACATATACTACCAATAACCTCATCTGTTAATTCAGTTAAGTCACTTTTCAGGAATGCACTTAATTTATTCAAAGTATATGTCTGTCCTAGTTCATGTATGCTTAGCATCTCTTCAATAATATTTTGTATAGTTGATGCTGGCAGAAGAAACTGCCCATGTAATTTCAAGTAGAAAAGAGAAATATTTCTAAGAAAAAGGTCACTGAAATTTTCTGTAAGATGGACTTCACCTTCATCAGTCTCACTAAATCTCTCTGTAGGGCCTGTAACTAACGGTTCAGTTTCAAGAAACTGAGAAACTGTCTCCTTATAAAGATCTCTTATACTGTCCACAGAACATTGTCTGTGTTTCCTGGACATGTAGGCTGTAAACGACGATCTCACAGTGAACGTATGGTCGCATCCTGTCACCGGACATGTCACAACACGTCCTTCGGCTATATGTTCCTTTAAGTGAGCTGTTAGTGATCTGACATCGCGACATTGGCGCTGGCACATAGACATATTACACGTAAACACCGTAAGGGCATTTGTAGTATCAATATATGAATCTGTGTTATGTTTACGGTAAAAATGAGCCTTAAATTCCCCATATGAACGAAACGTATTGTGGCAATCTGTAGCGCCACACTTGAACACGCATCGTGGTTCATGACGGTGAAGTTTGACATGTAAAACATGTTCCCTAAGGGTTTGCACTGATGTTCCACAGAAATAACAACTAAACATTGTAACTGCGTGAACAAACACGCACTCTATTGCTGTTTTAAACACCTAAATGCTGTTTCACATCCCGCTTGCAAATCTAAGTTTTACATGTGCTGCCAAGATACGTTCATGCGCCGTCAACACGGTACATGCTACTCGTGTTTAAAACCACACACTGCTTAACACTGCTTAAAACGATTTAATTTAACTTACCAATTTGCCCAGACACATTTATTTTATTTTATATTCCCACTAGTTTGTAGATTTTTTTTAAATGTTATGTTTGTTATTGGGTGCTTTCCACTTCATGTACCCACATACAGCGCTGGCTTAAAGCAATACATTCTGGTCCTGACGCAATGCATTGTGGTTAGATTTTTATCGTCCGCTGCATTATGTCACCATGTCACGTCGTACAAAAACCTCGCGAGAGCAAGACAGATCATCCTGCACCTCTTAAGTGTTATGTAGTTTTGCCTGAAACGCAAAAATAAAACAAAGCAATTAAAGCCGATCAGTGGCTCAAATTCTGCTGTAGCGATTGAAGAACTTTTGTCGGAAGTTGGATTCAAACCCACGCCTTACTTCGGAGAACAGAATACCCCTTACTTTGAAAGGCCATTTTCGCTGCGCAGGAGGCTTTAGACCGCTCGGCCATGGGGCAGTTTCCAGTTGAACCCTAAGGAGTAGGTTAAGTCCAGCCTTGGCTTCCAAGCTGACGTTTTTCTACATATGTGCTTGTGTATCATGGACAGTAAGAGGGGGCAGGCAAGGAGAGAATTTCTCTCTTTGGGGATCAATAGAGTGTTGTTATTATAACGTCTAAAACGTATGATGGTCTGTCGATAAATCAATAACAATATCAATGAAGTCAATGTTTATCTAAAGGAATCAGAATTCAGGAAAAGCCAGGGGCCGGACCGAGTGTAGGGGGCGTGGCCAGAGACAGCCTGCTGACTGTTCCAAATCATGGGTGCATGTTACAAGTCCGGAACATATTTTAACTTAGTACTAACTTAGCATCATATTTGATCTGATTCGACTGAATATCCCAGGTTTCCATCTCTCATGCATCTGGTGTGACGTGTTTTCAGACTCTCAGGCTGGTGCAAAGAAATCTTACGGGAATTGAACGTCTCACTCCGGTCAGCTGACCAAAGTTGGTAACCTTGGTATTGTGTGTAGGAGATTCGGTATAACTATAATTTCGTTCTCCATTTACATGCCCGTAGTGTCTTTAAGTGTTATGTAGTTTTGCCTGAAACGCAAAAATAAAACAAAGCAATTAAAGCCGATCAGTGGCTCAAACTCTGCTGTAGCGATTGAAGAACTTTTGTCGGAAGTTGGATTCGAACCCACGCCTTACTTCGGAGAACAGAATACCCCTTACTTTGAAAGGCCATTTTCGCTGCGCAGGAGGCTTTAGACCGCTCGGCCATGGGGCAGTTTCCAGTTGAACCCTAAGGAGTAGGTTAAGTCCAGCCTTGGCTTCCAAGCTGACGTTTTTCTACATATGTGCTTGTGTATCATGGACAGTAAGAGGGGGCAGGCAAGGAGAGAATTTCTCTCTTTGGGGATCAATAGAGTGTTGTTATTATAACGTCTAAAACGTATGATGGTCTGTCGATAAATCAATAACAATATCAATGAAGTCAATGTTTATCTAAAGGAATCAGAATTCAGGAAAAGCCAGGGGCCGGACCGAGTGTAGGGGGCGTGGCCAGAGACAGCCTGCTGACTGTTCCAAATCATGGGTGCATGTTACAAGTCCGGAACATATTTTAACTTAGTACTAACTTAGCATCATATTTGATCTGATTCGACTGAATATCCCAGGTTTCCATCTCTCATGCATCTGGTGTGACATGTTTTCAGACTCTCAGGCTGGCGCAAAGAAATCTTACGGGAATTGAACGTCTCACTCCGGTCAGCTGACCAAAGTTGGTAACCTTGGTATTGTGTGTAGGAGATTCGGTATAACTATAATTTCGTTCTCCATTTACATGCCCGTAGTGTCTTTAAGTGTTATGTAGTTTTGCCTGAAACGCAAAAATAAAACAAAGCAATTAAAGCCGATCAGTGGCTCAAATTCTGCTGTAGCGATTGAAGAACTTTTGTCGGAAGTTGGATTCGAACCCACGCCTTACTTCGGAGAACAGAATACCCCTTACTTTGAAAGGCCATTTTCGCTGCGCAGGAGGCTTTAGACCGCTCGGCCATGGGGCAGTTTCCAGTTGAACCCTAAGGAGTAGGTTAAGTCCAGCCTTGGCTTCCAAGCTGACGTTTTTCTACATATGTGCTTGTGTATCATGGACAGTAAGAGGGGGCAGGCAAGGAGAGAATTTCTCTCTTTGGGGATCAATAGAGTGTTGTTATTATAACGTCTAAAACGTATGATGGTCTGTCGATAAATCAATAACAATATCAATGAAGTCAATGTTTATCTAAAGGAATCAGAATTCAGGAAAAGCCAGGGGCCGGACCGAGTGTAGGGGGCGTGGCCAGAGACAGCCTGCTGACTGTTCCAAATCATGGGTGCATGTTACAAGTCCGGAACATATTTTAACTTAGTACTAACTTAGCATCATATTTGATCTGATTCGACTGAATATCCCAGGTTTCCATCTCTCATGCATCTGGTGTGACGTGTTTTCAGACTCTCAGGCTGGCGCAAAGAAATCTTACGGGAATTGAACGTCTCACTCCGGTCAGCTGACCAAAGTTGGTAACCTTGGTATTGTGTGTAGGAGATTCGGTATAACTATAATTTCGTTCTCCATTTACATGCCCGTAGTGTCTTTAACCGGCTGCACAAACTGGATCCGCCTCCATTACGACACAACTTTGCCCTTATTGGCTTAAGAATTTAGTCACATACATGACGTATATCTGCTATTTCTCCCGAGAAGCAGGTAAAGCAGTGGTAACTGCTTTGTAGTTAATTTACCTGGTAAAATTAAGTTTAAATAAATGATATAAATACTGTAATAGTACTCGTGAGCTTTGTTTATTTGTTATTAGTTATTGTAATGTTGCGCTGCTTTATTTGTTTAATCGTCTAGTCTGTGGAGACATTCAAGTTAATCAAATAAGAATTGCACTGTACACTGTACATGACCATAAAAACTTTGTATCCTTGAAATAAATGTTTTTGATCTTTTCCTTGGCAGTTATCTTTTTACACAGGGCCTCTATGTACACGATAGTTTTTTTTTTCACGACTAACAGTATGGATCAGGAGTTGGTTATTGTAAAAGAAGTAATGTGCATGCAGGTGATATTTGTATAGATTTATCCACACCCTTGTAGCAGTGCTGCCATTGCAGTCAGATCTCGCAAACTAGGAGTATTAGTTGTCTTTATTTCTCTTTATTTCTTGACGCCAACCCTCTCCATTAATCCGGGCTTGGGACTGGCACCTACCTGAGCTGGCTTGCTCCCTTAAGTGGCTGGGTTAGGCTAAACTATATATATATATTTACCAAGACTACAATAAAACATCTCGAAATGTGTAGTCTAGCAAAACGCAGTTTAAAGAAGGTAGCCTACCTGGCGAAATTGCAAACAAATTAAGGGCGTTAGGCAGCCTTTCCAAACCGCTTATCCTACTGGATCGCGGGGGGTCTGGAGCCTATCCCGGAAGCAATGGGCACGAGACAGGGAACAACCCAGGATGGCGGGCCAGCCCATCGCAGGGCACACTCACACACTATTCACTCACGCATACACTCCTATGGGCAATTTAGCAACTCCAATTAGCCTCAGCATGTTTTTGGACTGTGGGGGAAACCAGAGTACCCGGAGGAAACCCCACGATGACATGGGTAGAACATGCAAACTCCACACACATGTGACCCAGGTGGAGACTCGAACCCGGGCCCTAGAGGTGTGAGGCAACAGTGCTAACCACTGCACCACCATGCTGCCCCCTAAATGGAAAACCATTAAATACAAAAGGAAAACAAAAGTGCTGTAAGACTGTATACTTATGTGTATGTTAGTAAAGGCTGTAGCTGACACAACGGACCCCACTAATTAGAAAGGGGTAATTGTACACATGTGGCATCCAGTATGTTCTTCTATAACAGTTTTTTAAAAAAAAAAAAAAACTCACATTACACAAATTGGCACTATCAAAACGAGGATTATGGGGAAAATGGGGACTGTGATGGAGATTACATACACGTAGGCATGGTATTTAGTTTTTTTTAATCTGGTCACCTTCCAGAGTAATTGTAAACTAAAACCATCTTCACCCTATTTGATTCTTTATAAATGGACAATCAGTCGTGCAGTAAATGGGGGTATAGAGAGACACAGAGCTTGTCTAACAAGAAACCCTGGGAAGCTAACATTAATAGGGTGGGTATGGATAGCAAAACCATTGATACAGATTACAGATTTATATCTCACCTGAACCCTGGCGGGCTCCGTGCCAATAGGGGTTGGGATTAGGGTTAGTTAACTTAAGTAGTAATATTGATGTGTATATTCTCCTATTCTCCAGTCAGTGAATCGTGAAACGTAATGTTAATATGTTTCTATACCTATATGTTCTGCTTAAAAACCCATAAAGGCAAGCACAGTGTTTAGACATTCTGTTACTTAGACTAGTAAACACTAAGATCCTTCAGCTTTCAATTAACCTGACACAACAGTCTAAACAACAAATGTGTGCCATGTCATTTGTCATCTTTACATCTTGTATCCTTTATATGGTAATTGGATTTTCAAGGTGGAATTGCAGGTCGATCATTTTAAGGATCTAGATGTAAACCTCCCTGGTGTTGCTTTAATATTTTTTTTGCACAATTTGCTTCACACACTTCCTCCAGCAGAGAAGCTTACAATACTACACCCCACCAAATGACTGGATGATGCCTTTTTATTTAAGGTCTGGCTGTGAGCCTCGATTACCGATACACTATCTTCAGGCTCCTGCCGGGATCAGTCAGTATGGTGGACCTTTGGAGGAATGGGTACAAAACCATCAGGAAAGTTTGCAGGTGCTTCAAGAGTATGTGAAGGCTTAGTTGGAGGAACAAGCCACACCACGAAATCGGAAACACAATGAGTTGGTTAATGATTAGGGGTTTGATGAAGGTCAGCTGGTGTGTTTGCGGAACCATGTTCGAGGTAAAATACAGGATCATTGGGATGCCTGTTTGTATATGGTAGTTCGGTGTCCCCAAGATCAGGGTGCAGTTTACTCTGCAACTCCAATGGAGGGGGACGGGGTTGTCCGTCAAGTTCACCGAACAGAGTTGCGTCCAGTACCACAGGGGGTTGTTATGTCAGGGGAAGATGTTCTGGTAATGTCTCCTGAGTCTGGGTTGCCCACAGGGGCAACAGAAATGGAATCGGATGAGGACTCTGTGATTTTACGGGGACAGGGCTGGTGGGAGGGGTCGCAATAGAGCATCCACAAGTAGGCCTCGTATAATGGAGGAGGTTATGTCCCCCCCGAGGTGTAGAGACCAGTTAAACGTTCGGTGAGGTCCACCACTGGTCATCATACCAACCCTTATAAGTTACCACGGTCAGTGAATGATCGTTCGGTTGGGGAGGAAGACCAGTGGTTTGGGGATAGAATTCTTAGCTGTGATCGTTGGGTCATCAATTTCATTTTGGGGGATGGATTGTAGCCAGGCAATTATAGGCAGGTATAGGAACTGCAGTTCGGACTGGAGGCATAGCCGGGGCGAGATGGCTGTGCATGTTCCGATGGTAGGGCATATTGGCAAAGGAGCAGGCACGGGAAAGACAGGCAGGGTCCTGATAGATTTGGTGGAGCATCGGCGGGCATATTGAATTTGCAGTGTAGCAGCCTTTCTGTTTGCTTGTTTCAGGGGTGAACAATCTTATCCGCAAAGGGCCGGTGTGTATGCAGGTTTTCGCTGCAACTCCCTAATTAGATTTCTAATTAGAGGACTGATTAGCTGAAGAGTCCTCATACCTGGTTTTGAAGAGCTGACCTAAAGGTTACCCCAAAAACCTGTTTTTTTTTTGTTTGAATGGGGCAGTGAGTCATGGGGTAAACTACTGTTCTTTAGGGGTTTTCAAGGTGGAATTACGGGTCGATAATTTTAAGGATCAGGTTGTAAACCTCCCTGGTGTTGCTTTAATATGTTTTATCTGAGGTTGTATCGTGTATTATCAAGCCAGCCGGCTTAGTGGCCTCGGGAGCGGGGTTTAGTGGGAGCAGCTGGCTAGTTTTATTTTCTTTTTTGTTTGTGTCTTTTTCTTTGTTGTATGTATATTTTGGGTTCATTATTAGGCAGGCTGGGCCTTTTGGCACCTGTAGTCTGGGTGCTGGATTGCCCATAGGGGTCTTTTTTATTGCTGTGATTTGCTGTGTCATTCACTAGTGTGATTTGTGCTGGATGTGTTTTTAAGGTTGTGCTGTGGCGTGTACCTGAGCAAACTTTGGGCAACCTGTTCTCTTGTTGGCTTTATTGACAAAGGGTGGATTAGTCTAATTACGGCCTGCTACAAATAGCTGCATATAACGTATAAAAAAAATCACCTTATGGGTGCTCCGTAGGGTAGCAAGATCTTGAGTTTTTTTACAGTACTCGGGTACGTTTTAAAATTTTCGACCAATCAGCAAACATTATTCTGACAGCATAGCTGGGAAACCAATGAAAAGTGAGTGCAACGTTCTAGAACTTGACTTCGGGTTGACGCTCCCTATAAAAGAGCTGGGTACTGCTTCAAGGCGTTCAGTTGGCGCTACCTCCTGATAGAGTAGCACTGTACGGCTCTTGTTCCGTAAAACAACATCAAAAGGATGAAAAAAAAAACAATATTTAAAGAAGACGAAAAAAATCAATTTTTAAAGAAGACGAAAAAAACATCGTCTAAAAAAATAAGCCAAAAAAATAATATCCGAAGAAGGAAAAACATGCAAAGTAAAAAAAACAAACAAAAATAAAAAACAATATCCAAAGAAGAAGGAAAAAAACATCCAAAGGGAGAAAAGAAGAACTGAAGGGCAAACGAGGTAGGAGGAAATACAAATTTCGTTTCAGCACCGTTGGAGTGCCAAGCCGTGAAAAGCATTTGGCCAGAAGACAAGGTAAGTGTTGTACCTGTTATTTTAAAACAGCGCTTTTCAAAATGCTGCTTTATAATCGTTTGAGATCGTTAGCCAGTGTGACAGCTGAAGGCTTTTTGAGTTTACCAACATAAAGTTTTATTTCTGTATTAGGACATTGTCAGGAACAATGATGTGTTCATCGCTATGATGTGGTCAAAAAGCGATGCATTGAATCTTAGAAACATTTGTGATTTTTCAAACGATGCTTTTCCTTTTATTTAATCAGTAAAATTTCCATCGGTTTTATATAGTGCCCCTTGAAATATGTCTTTAGCTCATTTTCCGGGCATTTTACTAGAATGCATCCTGAGAAATACACAAGCTCTGCTGCATTTCCGTGCCTCGATGTTTAGTGCCGAGTATAATTGTTGCAGTTGCCTTTTATATATTTCATGAGACCTGTTGGTACCAAGAGAAGTGTGAGACTGTCAGGGTGAATTTATCATACAATCGCACGCATAAATACCTGAGGGTTGCCAGTCCTTTTGCGTTGTTACAGGAGGACTAGAGCTGACGAGTGTGTTTCTACACACTATCAAGGGCATTGTAGTACAGTTTTCTCAGGTGGGAGAATGCTGCCGATCTCCTATTTGACAATACAGCCCTTGATATATTAGAATATTACAGAACTAGAAGCCTTTTGCAAGGAAGAATGTGAGAAAATCCCAAGTACAAGAACTGAAAGCCTTTCAGCTGGCTATAAGAAGCGCTTGTAAGCTGTGATATCTGGCAGAGGAGGTGTTACTAAGTACTGATTACGTAGGGTGCCCAAACTTTTGCAGAGTGCCATAATAATGTTTTTATTTTGTAATTTTGTTCAATTTATGGCATAAAAAGTAACTATTCATCAATGTTTGCTGAAAATATTGTGTATTTTCCCCCCAGTTCCTAAAGAGACTGTATTAACTGATATTGTTGCTTTTGTAATTGAAAAGATGTTATTTGTCAAGGGGTGCCAAACCTTTGCATAAGACTGTACACAGTGTGTGTATGTGTTTATGTGAGTGTGTGTCTGTGTGTGTGTGTGTATATATATATATGTGTGTGTGTGTATATATTTCTGTATATGCATGTGTATATATATATTTATATATAGTTCACACACATTCAAACTTATTTGAATACACATTCAAAATAATTTTTATTATTATTATTTTCGTTTTTTTTTTTTTTTGTGTTTTAAAATGTTTTATTTTTGCAATGGAAATAAAAATAAAGCAGTCCTCCGTAGAGGAGGGATGGTGGATGGAATATATATATACATATATATAAAATAATTGTCACACAACCTGGGTGACATGCCTTGCCTGCTCACCCAGTTTTAGTGCACCTTAGTTATTCATAATGACCATCTAGTCTCGATACACCCATGAATATATATGTATATATATATATATATATATATAGTTTTTCTGTTTTTTTTTTGCAATAGACAATAAAAATGACGCAGTTCTCCGTAAAGGAGGGATGGTGGATGGAATATATATATACATATATATATAAAATAATTGTCACACAACCTGGGTGACATGCCTTGCCTGCTCACCCAATTTTAGTGCACCTTAGTTATCCATACTGACCATCTAGTCTCGACACACCCATATATATATATATATATATATATATGTATATATATATATAGATATTTTTTCTTTTTCTTGTGTTTTTTTTTTCGCAATGGATATTAATAATAAAGCAGTCCTCCGTAAAGGAGGGGTGGTGGAGGGAATATATATATACATTTATATAAAATAATTGTCACACAACTGGGGTGACATGCCTTGCCTGCTCACCCAATTTTAGTGCACCTTAGTTATCCATAATGACCATCTAGTCTCGATACACCCATAAATATATATGTATATATATATATATATATAGTTTTTTTTTTTTTTGCAATAGACAATAAAAATAACGCAGTTCTCCATAAAAGAGGGATGGTGGATGGAATATATATATACATATATATAAAATAATTGTCACACAACCTGGGTGACATGCCTTGCCTGCTCACCCAATTTTAGTGCACCTTAGTTATCCATACTGACCATCTAGTCTCGACACACCCATATATATATATATATATATATATATATATGTATATATATAGATATTTTTTCTTTTTCTTGTGTTTTTTTTTCACAATGGATATTAATAATAAAGCAGTCCTCCGTAAAGGAGGGGTGGTGGAGGGAATATATATATACATTTATATAAAATAATTGTCACACAACCTGGGTGACATGCCTTGCCTGCTCACCCAATTTTAGTGCAACTTAGTTATCCATAATGACCAACTAGTCTCGATACACCCATAAATATATATGTGTGTATATATATATATAGTTTTTTTGTGTTATTTTTTTGCAATAGACAATAAAAATAACGCAGTTCTCCATAAAGGAGGGATGGTGGATGGAATATATATATACATATATATAAAATAATTAATGTCACACAACCTGGGTGACATGCCTTGCCTGCTCACCCAATTTGAATGCACCTTAGTTATCCATAATGACCATCTAGTCTCGATACACCCATAAATATATATGTATATATATAGTTTTTTTTTTCGCAATGGACAATAAAAATAACGCAGTTCTCCGTAAAGGAGGGATGGTGGATGGAATATATATATACATACATATAAAATAATTGTCACACAACCGGGGTGACATGCCTTGCCTGCTCACCCAATTTTAGTGCACCTTAGTTATTCATAATGACCATCTAGTCTCGATACACCCATAAATATATATGTATATATGTATTGTTTTTTTTTTTTTTTTCTTCGTAATGGACAATAAAAATAACGCAGTTCTCCGTAAAGGAGGGATGGTGGATGGAATATATATATACATATATATAAAATAATTGTCACACAACCTGGGTGACATGCCTTGCCTGCTCACCCAATTTTAGTGCACCTTAGTTATCCATACTGACCATCTAGTCTCGACACACCCATATACACACCCGAAGCTCTGATCTCAGATCAGTTCCATGCCTCCAGAATCTAATGTTACCCTCAAGGAAGAAGGGAAGCTATGATGAGTAAAAAAAAGGTTATTAGAGTGTCCTGTCAGCGTTGGGCTTCTTCGGCCTCCGCCATTGATTTTTCGGTTTCAGGATGGAAAGTACAAGGTGGCTCTGTGTTGATGAATAATCCAGGAAAAAAATGCCACAAAGGCATGGAGTCACACCAGTGGAGTCTTATCCTTGCAATAAAGACCCCTGTATGACCTTTGCTGAATATTTCCAGTTTAGTGGAGCTGATCTGTGAGTAATGCAGTTATGCAGCAGTTTCTGATGGTTTCCGGTTTTGCAGGTGGTGTCCTTTTCAGCTTGGAGGAGGGAGCCTCCTTCTGGAACCAGATGTTGACCTGGAGAATCGTGAGTGACGTTTCCGATTAGCATACCTGATCTCCTTGCCCCGCCACGGGGCTCTGGTGAAATGTAACTATTCAGTGACCCGTATCTTTCAGTTCTTCGCTTCCATGATCTCGACCTTCACCTTGAACTTCTTCATGAGTATCTACCACAACAAGCCGGGAGATTTTAGTAACCCAGGTCTCATCAACTTTGGACGCTTTGACAGCGATGTAAGTTTCCCATTTCTGTCGGTGTTGTGATGTAGATTGTCCTTTTTAAAAGTCTGTAGATGGAATCTTGAAAATCAAAATATTGGGCATCGGTAATTGATCTGGTTGTCTTGGCCAATGGTATGCTGTCCGCAAGTCAAGTAGCTCTTGGGAGATGTCGGCCGTTACCCTCTGACATTGGTTTCCTGCCTCCCGTTAGTCAGTGGGGAAAATGTGATGTTTATGGATGTCTGGACAACTTAGAGTGGAGAGCATTTTATAATCATTACCTCGTTTGGGAAAGGCGAAAGAAGACGGTATAATTTTGACCAAAATCCAGAATGAGACCAAGTTCACACTGTTCCCGAACATGTTTTGGTCTTTCCTGTCCGTGCCGTTCAAGAAGGGGCTGATCTGTGAACTTTATGGGGAAACAAGGGTGAGAGAGAAAAGGATGAGCTGTTATTTCCAGAAAGGGCTCGACTCGGTACCCTGTCACATGAGCAGTGATGTATTTTTACCTGCCTTCTGGTCACATGGGTCGGAAAGGAAACCATGAAACGTTTGTTGGGGGACTTGGACACAGCCCCCACCCCGCAGCGCATGACTTTCCTGGGAGGCCCCCTGGGCTGGAAATATAGTCATCACCTCGGTGGACATGAGTACCGCGCTGTTTTAGTTGGGCCTCCTGGTTTAGGTAGGCATGTTAGCCATGGTTGTGGATGTTTCTCGTTACAAGAGAGGCACCTGTAGCAGTTTACATGGTATGCAGATACGGTTGTTTATTTTATTTTTTTTAAACGCAGCAGAATTTTTCCCGCCTTCGGTGCCTGAAGTTTTTGGGAAACATTTGCCCCGGATGCCCACTGTATGCTTCCTGTAGGATCACAACACGTTCACCATTTTTTAAAAAATTATACACTACTGTGCAAAAGTCTTAGGCAGGCAAAGAAAATGATATTTAGATTATCCTCGTGTTGGTGTAAAACTATGATATTATGCCTGTGAAAGTGTGTCAACTTCGCCATTTCAGAACCTCTGCTAAAATCATCCTAGTATTTGCAGCGACCGTCCAATGCAGCCATGTGTTTTTTTTGACTTGGCCACCAGCACACCTCATACAGCTAGTCAGTCTCTCACTGACTTTTTAAGCCAGTATATTTAATTTTTTTTAATTCAGCTGTTGGTGAAATTTAACAAAATCATGGAACGGCTGAGGTGCCCCTGAGGAGAAGTTTGGGAACTGAAGCGGTGTTCATCTAGCCATCCAACTAGATATCAGTAACTTTTTAGAAAATAGAAGAAATTACTCTATATATATATATATATATATATATATATATATATATATATATATATATATATATATAAAAATAAAATTAAATTAAAAAAAAGAGGCAAACAAGAGGTGCCCCCATGTGTGTAGTCCTGTAGGGTGTGATGTTGTCATTTGCATGTTTGACTGGAGGATTCTGGGTATTGATTTTTTTTTCTTTTTTTTTACCCCCCCCCCCTCAGAGCACGGAGTACTACCTGTATGAGATTCCTCTGTTTATCGTCATGGGAGCCTTCGGTGAGAGAGAGAGAGAGAGAGGGAGCGTCTTATTGTGGAAACCCAAACCTTGCTCTTTTACATCTTAACGGACTGGTTCTGTTTCTGGTTTTCTCATGCCGGGCCCATGTCTCTTTCCCCCCCGCAGGTGGATTGCTGGGAGCACTGTTCAACGTCCTGAACTACTGGCTCACCATCCTCAGGATCAGGTGTGCCTGTGTGCGTGTGCCTGTGTGCGTGTGTGTGCCTGTGTGTGTGTGTGTGTGCGTACTTCTGTGCGCATGTGTGCCTGTGTGTGTGTGTGTGCGTACCTCTGTGTGCGTGTGTGCCTGTGTGTGTGTGTGTGTGTGCGTACCTCTGCCTGTGTGTGTGCACGTAAGTGAGGCCTGTTTGGTTTTTACTGTGTCACGCCTGTCTGAAACTTAGGCATCTTAACACTTGAAATTAAATAATTAAATAAATATATCCCGAGACTGTGGGGCTGACCTTGAAACTGCCCCACACTGGTTTGATGCAAATGAAAGTTGTCCCACAACAAAATCATTAGCTGAGCCACCATGCCCCCCCCCCCCCCATCCCCAGGTATATCCACCGGCCCTGCCTGCAGGTGATCGAGGCCATACTGGTTGCTGCCGTGACGGCCACTGTGTTCTTCACTATGATCTACTTCTCCAACGACTGCCAGCCCCTGGGGGAGGATCAGCTGGAGGAATACCCCTTGCAGGTAAGGCAGCTGGAGGTGGGCTCTCTGTGATTTCATTGGCTGAACAGCTGAGAGGGTGTGTATCCTGTCCTCAGGCCTGAACCTCCACTTATCCCTCTCACAGCTGTTCTGTGCTGATGGCGAGTACAATTCCATGGCCACGATCGTCTTCAACACCCCGGAGAGGAGTGTCCGCAGCCTGTTCCACAGCCCCGCAGGTCCGTGGAGTTTCCAGCACGTGTTTCAGGGCAGGATGGGTCGTGACCTGAAGCCGGATTGGTCGCCCCTGTTGTGCCCTTCTTCTGGAAGAGATTATAATTACAGTCCGTTGTCCATCTTTAGAATGAACACCTGTGTTTGATATTGGTGACAGGCTGGCTAGGTCCTCTTTGGCATTTTGCTGGCCTCCATTACGCCGCACAATTCCATACAGGTACATCAGGACGGGTCGCCGTTCCTGGGGAAGCGCCGTATAGCCGGTGAGGCGGCGTGGTCCGCTGGCGGAGGAGGGGCCGTCACGATAGCAGAACTCTTCCCTCAGCAGAGAGAAACCTCACAGTGGCGACGTTTTCCACTGACCTTGATTTTTTTGCACATTTTGAAGAAGCAAAACTGAAAATCCGTTAATGGGTACGATTATATTTCAGGAGGACAAGCCCTCAAACGCTTTCAGTTTGATTGAAGTGGTTTTTGTGGCGATTCGCAAAACTGAAATGGAAGCCGATTTTGCGAACTTGTTGCTGTGTAGGACACGATGACTTGGTTCTAGAGCTCGTATCTCATGAAAAGCTCAATCCATGTTGAGGCACGGAATCATAAATTGCAGGTGTTGTTTCCATGATGTTACTTAATGGAAACACCCTTTATGCAATTTCACTTTGTCAACAAATTTGCTTGTTTGTGCAGAACTTTAATGGAAACGCTGCAGGTTTTGATATATTAAGGAAATTGAACGGGGTCTTTAGAAGTCAGAGGGCCTCCTTCAACACCCGCTTTAGATTGATTTCCTCTTTGTTGTCCAATCAGATTTACTCTTTAAGCAGTCACGTGACTCTTTGAAGGTGCCCTATTGGTTAGTGCTGTATCGATTTCCTGGGCCGCCCAGCGTCATGTCGGCATAGATGTAGTTTAACATAATGTTTGTTGGAAGTAAAGCCCCCTCGAAGTTTTTGAATGAGCATGTTTTATGATTTGTGGCGTTTCGTTTGACAGACCTTGGCCGACCCTGGGAAGTACGCTCTGATTGGAGCCGCCGCCCAGCTTGGTGAGTGTCCGTCCGCGGTCAGCCTGCTTTTCAGAGCTCGTCTAGAGGTGCATGGAGGCACATGAGGCTTCGGGTTTGCGTCTGTTTACGAAGGTCTTTGCCAGGTGGGATCGTGAGGATGACCCTCAGCCTGACTGTCATCATGGTGGAAGCCACCGGAAATGTCACCTACGGCCTACCCATAATGCTGGTTCTGATGACGGCGAAGATCGTGGGCGATTATTTCGTGGAGGTCAGTGTTGACGTTTCGGGTTGGAGCGGGTTGGTCCATTTGGCATTATGTGTGAGCCTGTCAGTGAGTGATGAGCTCATCGCCTTTCAGACCGTGCAGAACTTGGAATCGGGCCAGTCGTGTTTCGTTAACTGCTCCGGTCTCATGTTTGCTTTTGGTGTGGGTGGTGCAGCTAGCCACCAGTCTGACGCCATCTTTTTTTCATCTGTCCTTCCAGTGACTGATTTTGAGAACCCTTCCGTTGTTTTTGCACAGCTGTCTAACTTAAGGTGGCACATCATGCTGTGACAGCTCGTTTCGCTTCTCTGTTCTTCAATGTGCCAGCAAATCTGCTTAGAGGAAGTAAAACTTCAAGGGGTGGCAGCTTATGAATGTTGTGCAGATGTGATCCTAAGCTCTTCTGAGTGACTCGAATTTTCCCACAGGGGCTATACGACATCCACATCAAGCTGCAGAGTGTGCCCTTCCTGCACTGGGATGCCCCAGCCACCTCCCACTCCCTGACTGCCAGGTATATTGCCCCCTACAGGATTTTCCCTGCTAATGCTTCAATGAGCCCAGTACACGCCTTTAGCAAGACATTGGTGCTTCATTCTCACTGTATATTCAGGTTTGGTGTGTCTGTCCATTCAGGGAGGTTATGAGCTCTCCAGTAACCTGCTTCAACCTGGTGGAGAAAGTGGGCACTATTGTGGATGTGCTCAGCAACACCTCGACCAATCACAACGGGTTCCCTGTAGTCTCCGGGTTGAGTGATGGCTGTGAGGTATGTCCCTCCCACTAGGGGTGATTTTGTTTTCCTGGAGATTTGTCACATGATGTACTTTGGGGCTTTGCTAATCTGAATTTTGTGCTCTTAGCCAGGGAAAATCTGTGGCTTAATCCTGCGTTCCCAGCTTATCGTGCTCCTGAAACACAAGGTGAGTGTGACCTAAGGTTCCTGCAGAGGTCAGCTGAATAAGGAGCATGTCTGTCCACACTAACACCTATCAGGGTGCTTGGTGTATATGCATGCCTGTGAATGACAGTGCAGCTGACCAATGAGGGGTTTGATTATTGAATACCTGGATGTGACTGGCAGTGCGATTGACCAATGAGGGGTCTGTTTACTGCGTACACGGTTGCGAATGTCAGTGCAGCAAGCCAATGAGAAGTGTGCTCATCCACGTTGTGACCGGTGTACTCTTTTCAACCAGGTGTTTGTGGAACGGGCTCGTTCTCGTCTCAATCTGCGCAAACTGCAGCTGAAGGACTTCCGGGATGCCTACCCTCGCTTCCCTCCGATCCAGTCCATCCATGTGTCCCAAGACGAGAGGGAGTGCATGATGGACCTGACGGAGTTCATGAATCCCACCCCCTACACTGTCACGCAGGTACTAGTCTCAGTCTCAGCCTTGGTCTTGGTCCTTGAGAACCAGAGACACATTTGACTAAACAGTCATGTTCTGCGACTGTGTTCTTCTGCCTCTTTTTCAGGAGACGTCGCTTCCTCGTGTCTTCAAGCTGTTCAGGGCCCTTGGTCTGCGGCACCTCATTGTGGTGGACAGTGACAACCAGGTGCGTCTGCCTTGCGAGGTCCTCAGGCCTTCGTCATCTCCAGCACATATCTCCATTCTCATTGTAAAATTCGAAAATTACTGCATCGGTTTTCAGCCAGTGGCCGTTGGGCATCCATCTAGATCAAGGTTATCACCCTGGTTTCCTGTGCTACTCCCACCCCTCCCTCATAACATAACCAGCTATCTATGCCCTGTTCTACGTACCAATCATGTTCCCGGTGCCCAGGTGGTGGGACTGGTGACGCGGAAGGACCTGGCCCGTTACCACCTGGGCAAAGACGGCCTGGAGGAGCTGCAGCTGGCACAGACGTGATGCGTGGAAGGCGACTGCCGCGCTGCTCACCAGGCCAACCCCCCCTGCCCCCAGTCAGCCCCCGCCAGAACCCGCACCGGTCGTGCATTTCAGCAAAGTCCGGAACCCGGGATGCCAATGACTGACTTTCTGGTTTCGTTCACCGAGGGTTGGTTGTGATGGGGGAGGGGATCGATTCCATGTGTGTTTTGCGACTTTTTGTTGCCCCCTCCCAGTTTGCACATAAAATAATTTATCCGTTATGTTTTTAAAGCACTTCAGAGAGAGAGTGTGTGTGTGTGTGTGTGTGTGTGTGTGTGTGTGTGTGTGTGTGTGTGTGTGTGTGTGTGTGTGTGTGTGTGTGTGTGTGGTTCTACACACACTTGGGTGTCAGTCCCGCTCTGTGGTCATTTGCAAAGCTTTGGTAGCATTGTGATATACATTAGTGTAAATGTGTAAAAAGCATTTCAAGCTGTGTGTGTGAGAGAGAGAGAGAGAGAGAGAGAGAGAGAGAGAGATTAGCCAGGCCAATAACGTTCCTCTTTTACTCAGAGTTTTTTGAGTGTGGTCTATTGACAGAGGGTACCACAGTTTTCTTGTGACTTTAGTTTTACTTTAGGGGAAGTTAATTTTCCTCTCCCAGATAATTGTCTTGCACATTGTACCATTAACCAATGCCTCCCACCCCTCCCATGCCAGTGTAGGTAAGACCAACCCTGCCCCCCCCCCCCCCCCCCGGAAAAACCCTGACTCGCTTTGACCTTTTTCTCTCATGCTGGATGCTAGCGGTTTTTAACATACAGTGTTTTTTCTCGTGAATTCGCCCATTGGCTGACTGCCACACTGCCTGCGTCCTCCCCCACCCACGCCAGTACGTGACAGTATGTATCCCCCCCACCCCGGGTGATTCTCCAGGTCCTGTGTTTTTGATGGCGATTTGTCTCTTGTTGCGCCGTACAGCCTCTAGGTGGCAGAAACCCTGGTTTCTGATATATACCTGAATAAATTATGCAAATCGGGGTCAGGTTTACATGGGTCGGGTGCCAAACAATGCCAGTAGTGTGTGTGTGTGTGTGTGGGGGGGTGACTTCACAGGTGCTCTCCTGAAAATGTGTGTATATCATTGTTTTTAAATGGCACTTACTGAAAGCAGAGTGGGGTTCAGGGCAGCTTAATGATTTGCAAGGTGACCATGGGTCGTGTTTGGCCAAGGGGGCGCTAGTGTGTTGAGGAAAGGAACTTATTCTGGTCTTTGCAGGCTGTGCTAGAAACCCAAACCCACCCCCATGGCTGTATGTGGCTCCGCACTTTAAATGCTTCTTACCCCACCTCGTTTCCCATCTGCGCCCTACAACTTACAAATCCTTGCAATGTCACGTGCAAGGGGGCCCCCTACTGGCCAAGCAAGGCCCTACAGTCGCTGGTGCCCTTGGGGTCCAGCCGTACAGTTTTTGCCAACAGCAGAGTTTACACTTTGACTAGTTATGTGCTGTTTAGTTATTTTGTTTTTAATTAAGGTGAACTTGCCTAAGTGACCCTGATCAGTTAAATAGGGTTTTTACCCACCCAACAAGCCTATCGAAAATGGACATACCAGTTAAACGGTAAACGATGTGAATCCCTTATCAGATTTTGATTTTATTCTGAATATTAAATGTCGTGTTTTAACTCAACCTTAAATAAATTTAAGTATCTCCATTTTAAAGAGCACTGTGACTGGATGAGAGAATTGTTTCGGCGTTGGCAAGTACCACCTTAGCGTACATTTATAGAAACGGCTGAAATATACTGGATAATTTTGCATAATTTTTATTTTGCCAAGCTTGATTTTCTTCTGTGATTTCTGAAATCTAATAAAGGTTTTGATGCATATGCCTATTTGTATTGCACGAGTCAGTCATGCTGTTTAATAAGAATCATTTGTATTTGTACAAACAATGATAAAAAAATTATTGTATTAAATGGCGTGTTTGATGATACTGCTGGTGACTCCGTGGCACTCTTTGAGCAACGTGTCCGTATCCTAATTTTCTACCTTCTGACACACAAATTCTCAGACTAAATGAGATTACTGCAGTCCCGTTGCCGGGGTAATGCAATTGTTTAGGTGGATGTCGCTGAATGCATTTCAGTGGGAGGTCCAGAAAGCCTGGGACGCGATTTGACGGGGTAGAAATGAGATGAACGGTTCTGTTGTACCTTGCAGATTTGTACCTTGCAGATTTCCCTCGATTTGCTTATTAGTTGCTGGAAATCAATATTTTAAAAAAAATGTGCGTTGAACATGCCTTTCCATCCCGATCCATGAACCCAGTTTTCCCAGATATCAGCAAAACAATGAGAAATTCTATATATAAAAAAAAAAAAATCAACATTTGATTAAGTTTTATTAATGCTTGCTTTCATGTTAAAAAATTTTGGTGCACAATTTAATTTTTTTTTTAACACACAACATTTGGTTGAAATTGTAACGTGGAACATCAAGTCTGGGGCGCAGTTAAGGGGGGGAGATTAGGACAGTAAAAAACTTGGAACATAACTGCATTGGTGTGGGTTTGTGGCCCAATATGATATGCATTCATGGGGCCCAAATTCTCTAGCAGAATCACAGCATAGATTTCTTTGTATATTTTTTAGGTTTAAAGGACTCCGGAGATTGAGATATTGTGTTTTTAAAGTTTCCTTGGACTCCCACAGTAAATTTTACAGAGCTGGGGTCTCCATAACTTTTGCTGTGCAATAAATTTTGCTGACTGGGAAAGGGGGGGGGGGTTCCCCAAGATTTTTGCCGGCTCGCCTACCCATCGGCTCACCTTGAAAATGCCCAAAATGCCACCTGGCTGTTCAGCCCTGCTATAAAGTTGCAGAAAGACACGACGTTGTACTGTGACCTTACGATGTTACAGATCCGAGAAATAGCGTACTAAGCAGCACGTGTTTCCCTGCTGTGTTAAGGTGGGCCTTAGAAACCCATAACGCACTAATGCAGCTCTGGATGGCGGGCTATGCGTCAGTAATGCTGTCAGAGAAGATTCACTCATTAGTCTGATGTGAACTTAATCAGATTATGGGTCCTTTTTAGTCGCAGAATACAACATAATCCATGGCAAATGGACATCGGTGCCGTCTTTATGATGTTATGCTGACAGTGCCTTTAATCCCACCCCCCACCCCCCACCAATCCCTTTCCCAACTTCATGTTGTCTCTTAATCCTGTATGTTTCAGTAATATGAAGACGGAATTTCAGTATTCTCTGTTGCGGTTGTTTTATTTTTATCTCGCGAGTTTCATGCATTTTTAAGAACCGCGCAGAACATCAGTTAACTCTGTGCTGCTGGAATCCTGAGGATTGCCTTGATGGGTAGTGTAGGAGTTGAAGGATTTGCGTAGTCAGATTTAATTTTTTAAAAAGGAAATCTATTAAAAAGTAACATGCAAAGTAGTTTATTATTATTATTTTTTTTTTTTTTACATAAGAATTTCAAGAGAAACTGAGAGCCTCGTTTTAATGGGCTTGTCTGGTAAAGTTAGTTTGACACTTGTACTGCATGTATTATTAAACATTTATCTATCCATCCATCCATCCATCCCGGCTCCGTCAACATGCAAACTTCAGTAATTCAAAACACTTAGTATTGAGCTTCCATTGTGAGCCTTAGCAGCCAATAAACAAACCGCCAATAATGAATATCACAGGCTTTGGTGATGGACACAGACTTCCAGACACGCCCCATATTCCTGACGCATTCCTCACCATGACCCTGTCTACTTCACATTCGCAGCCCAATATTTCATTCAAACTGGAGTTCGAAAGCTTGTTGGAGCCGAATGGACAATTTTAAAGACCAACATGGCAGAAAATTCAGTTCTGAAAGAAAGGAAGTTTCGATTTTTAATGAACTTATGAGATGCAGCAGAGATTCATCTTACCCTCAGTAATCTTTAGTTATAGCTTTCAGGGACTGGGATATAGATAATTTAGAAATGTGCTGCTTTTTAAAACACTAAGTAGGATTCCAATACTTTTCCAAGACACGGTATAATAGTATAATGTATTGTTGGTGCGCTGTGGGAGGGAGGTGCTGTCCTGGCAGGGGAGACAGGTGACTGAAACCTTTTGTAGCGATTTGTTCCGCCTGTCTGTTGGGCAGAATTTAGTTTGCTCTCTTTGTGCTTCCAGTAAATCTAGGTCCCGTTCCCATCATACCAGCAAGTCCGTGCAGGGTGGATCTCTGGCTAATCTCTTTTGTTGTTTGATTCCCTCCACGGAGGAAAAAAAAAAGAACTCGAGGTCACCTGCGGTTCCGAACCACATCTCCAGCAGGTCAGTGATCTCAGAGTAGCACATGCCGTTTATAAGCCAAAAGAAAAATGGTTGAAAAGTACGACACCTGTGTTATTCTATTTTGGTATTTAAGTGACAGAATTCCACTAAAGGTGAATTAAAAACTTGCTTAATTTATTGAGAAATGCTGAAGAAGTAAATGAACAAAGGATGAGAGAAGCTGCTGGAATCTGAAGCAGACATGATGCAGGTTCGAAACTGCACAGTTTTGATCTGGAATATGGGACACAATCCACATTATAAGCACTGAGCTAAATGCCAAGTTTTAAATGGCTATTTATCTATTACAACCATTGTTTCAGTGAAAGTTGTATGCAGATGTTTATTACTTAGTAATAAGGCAATATTTGGCTCAACTATGGTTTGTCTGTTACTAATGAAATAAACTTTTCCTATATATAGAGACACAGGACTTTTCTCACTTCTGATCTAAACCATAATTTAGTCTGTTCTTATTTAACATGACACTATAATAAAAATACATCCGAAGTTAAAAATCCTGGAAGACTGCGTCAAATAGAGCAGCAGAGCACCGCCCCCAAACAGCCTCTGTGGGGCAGCAGTGAGCTCAGAGTGCATCCCCCCCCCAGGAGGCAGTGTTAGGAAGAGCAGGCTGCTGTGGGACTTGCTGGTGACCCCAGGGACTTGGTCTTGCCGTTGTCCTCTAAGGCCTGGGCGAAAAGGGCAGGGTTACGGCTGGAGTGCCGCTGGCGTCTCACAAAGGGAAAGACACTGGGGCATGATGGGAAGGAGAACATGTTAGCGTTCCGCTAACACTTGTGGCACTGCCTTTTCTAAGTCAGCCATGTTGGAAAATCCTTGACTACCGTGGAATTACAAACAGAAACTGGAGAGCATCACAGGGGACGCAAAAGCAATTAACATTACAGAACTCTGTGTAGTCTTAGTGACGAAGCTAAGCTGAAGCCAGCAGTTCACACTAAGCCCAAAAATCCCTGGAATTAATCGTTAACAACCCCAGAAACAGAACCTGTGTGTATCCCACACCAATATGAGTCTTATCCCCTTATATAAAATACATGGAATATATTACAGAAAGACCCCTTTTATAGAAGATAATAGTTTTACCTTTTTTTGGTCTCTTGTGGTTCTATGGCTCTAGCCAGCATGTTTTTGTAGAGATCGGACTTTAAATAGCGGGCGTAGGAGTCCTGAGGGTGAGAGGAGAGGCCGAGAGCCCGTTTTAATGAAGCTGTCATCCACTTTCATGGCTGTGCACAGTTAATGCTCCTACCTTCTTCATCAGGAAATAGATGTGCATCTGGGCGTCATCCAGGACAAAACGATGTGGGCTTTTCATGCCCTGCAGGGTCTTCTCCATGGTCTTGCTGTCCACGTTTACCCACTTGCTGGCTCCCGGGGCCAGGAACTGCCTGGGGGGAAGGAAGTGATGAGCCTGAGCTTTGCAGTCCCACTGGGAGTAAGCAAGTGCCACATCAGGGCCTGCTCTAAATTCAACTGGGATGCAAACTGTCCCACTGGGCCACAAGGTCGCACTCACTTGTAGACCTCTTCCACCTTCTGCGGGATCGTAGCGCTCTCGCCGTGCCGGATGTCCTCACAGGCCTCCCAGAAACAGAGGTTCTCCACTGTGAATGAAACAGCGCATGCATCAGCTACCTGCAGGAGGCGCTCATCACGATGCCAATATGGAGGAGAATTGCCTTTCATAGAGGGATCATGATTATTAATTTAGCAGATGCTAGATCCTATTTTTTTTTTTTTTTGAGAGGGCAGGGTCAGTCAGTCCCTGGAGTAACTGATCGACGGCCCAATAGTGAGGTCACTCAGCTGACTCTGGGATTTGAGCTGATGACCTCCTGCAATGAATCCCAATCTGCTGAGTCACACACTGCCCAAATAGGCCCGCAGTGATCAAATAATGAATATGATTCTTACTTGCTGACGATGCCTCCATGAAGCTGATCTACTTGGGCGGGGGGTCTACATGCTGCTCACCACTGAACTCCTTCTCCAGGTACTCCCTGAACTTGCACCGTCCCAGAGGGTCCCTAAGGAGCTCCGTGAAGCCGAACCCCCATCGTTCCACCCGCAGCTTGGTGGGTGTCTCCACCCTGCACCAGGAGGCGTGGAAGTGAAGAGACGACAGTCACCTCTGGGGGTGTGGCCCTGAAGAGGCAGGATGGGGCGCGGTAACGCACACTCACATGTCGGCATTCAGCGTCCAGAGTGCCGTGTCATCTGTTATCCAGGGGTTGCTGGGGGGGCAGCCTTGCATCATGGGGTCATGGTTCAGGTACTGCTCGCTGAACTTAAGGAAGCTGAACACAGAAGACCAGCCATTCCCAGTTTTAGTCCTACTTTCTATAATCCTTGCAAGTCATCAAATATTCAGGTTCAATGCTGGCATATTCCAGCAAACTGGAGCTCGAAATGGTGACGAAATGATTATACGTCATTGAACCCTATAAGGAAATTCTCTTTTCATCTCCTCCATCTTGCTCTCCATAGGTGAGAGAAAGCTTGGTAGCAAAGGGCAGCTGCCCGTAGAGGCTCCCAGGAACCTGGGGGTTAAGGGCCTTGTTCAAGGACCCACAAGTGTGCTGAAGCCAGGCTTGAACCGGCGACCTTCTGATCAATATTAAGTAATTATTTGCAGTTAAATACAGTTCAATTCAGTTTAATAGTCAACCGGTTTCAATATTAGTTAGGCATCATTAATCCAGGATATGTGTGACTCTGAGATTTATGGTGAAAGATGGATGGGCAGATGGACGAAAGAACGAAATAACGAGGTTAGATTTTCACAAAGAGCAGTCCCCAGCATTTTTGTCAGAATTAACATGAAATAGATCCCCCCCCCCACCAATCAGAGGCACAGTATACAGAATACCCAGAGATATCCCCCAGTTAGGGACTAATGTGGACTGGTGTCGAACCAGTGGTCCCCCAGCTATGCTGGGACTGAGGCTGAATCACAGGTGTTGGGGGGGGGTAGGTGGGGGAGGCTGTTATCCAACCTTTCCAGGCAGATGGAGGACTTGACCCTCGAGCGGCCCAGGGATTTCCTGATGTGTTCAATCTGGTGTCGGGAGCCATGAAAAATCACACGGGGAATATAAGAGTCAGAAAAAAGGCACAGCATGGTACACATCCAAGCCCTGATAAGAGCCATGCTGTTGTACCTTTAAACAGAATTTGTCAATATCTGAGAGCCAACAAAAGAAAACGACAACACAGATGTAGATCCTTCCGAAGCAATTTTCTTATGACAGCATTCTTAAGAGCCCACTTAATCACCCTCTTTGGTTGTTCTTGGCAACCATCCCATCAGCTGAAATAGGTTCACTCTAAATTCTTTCAGGCTTACCTCTCTTTTGTAGTAGTCCGCGTTCTGTTCTGTAAAGAAGGAAGAAACAAAACCGTCTCTAAACATGATATAAGCCACATGTTTATGGGAGTTTTACTTGCGCAAAAATGTTCTGAGGGCACAAGGTTCATTGGTTCAGAGAGATAACCAATCAGACTGTAGAAGTGGTGGATACAGGCAACTAGAGGAGGGGGGGGGGTCAACCAATCAGATGTCTTGTTCCTGCCTCCTCTAGTTCCTTAGACCCACCTCCTCTACAATCTAATTGGTTATCTCTCTGAACCAATCATTTTTCCTTCTGCCCTCAGAACATTTTTGTGAGGGTAAAACTCCCACGAGCGAATCACATGCAAGGAATCAGACAGTAGGAATTCTGCTCACACTCAGCTCCTGGCTTTACTAAGCAGACATCCAGTCTAGAAACCATGAATAATATAGCACTATTACGAGTATGTATTGTGGGACTGCTGACGTACTTACGTTAGCATGGAAAACGAGAGCAGGAAGTGAGGAAGAAGTGAGACAGAAAGATGAGCACAACGAAGTGCTGTCACACTCACACACGAGCTTCCCTCGGATGCCCTCCCACCAAAAACACTGATTATCACTTCACTTCCTTGGGTAATTTGGGGGCCCAAGGCAACAGCCTATTCTGCCTATAGCTGCCATATATATATAGATATTAATATACATATTTTTTCTTCATGACTTTGATCTTATCTAGGCCCCGAGCGGCTCTCTTGTTTGCCCGGATCCGGTCCTGTGACTGACAGAGGCGATAAACAGCAGGTACTGGCATTACGGAAAAAATGTATATGCTTAATAAAAAGCTCAGACCAGCTGGACTCGGGAGTTGTGCCGGTTCCTTCGCTCAGGGCCTTGTTCTTGAACGCTGAATGTTCCCGGCTGCAGAAAATCAGAGGGTGAGAAATCCTTAGCTGAACTTCAGATGAAGAGTGAGCTCGTTTCTCTCAAGCAGACTGACGCCGGTCTAACGCTGCATTAATACCCCTTAGCACTACTGGTCACATTTCCCATGATGCCACTGGGTACAGCCCATGGCGACACTGCCCAGTAGGGGACAGTGTGACAGCTTTCCAAAAGGACCATTCGGTCCTGGAGGGCCAGTCGGTGACACAGTATCCATGATCAGGACTGGGGTACCCTGCTTTACAGAATAAACTAACCAAATGTCGATACTGAATGCAATCTGATTTAACATGGTTTCCTTAAATCCCAATTAAAGTGCTTCAGATCAGCTCAGGACTTAACAGCAGAGAGACTATTTGGCAAATTATTACGCTGCTATTTGCAATTACATCCATTATCTCTCCGCTAACATGCAGCATTAAGCCTGAGCCGCAGGAATAGAGGTCAGATAATGGATCCGGTATTCCGGAGGTGGGATCCTCTTCCAGCTCGTTTAAAAGGCCCAACAAGTGGGGGGGTGGTGGGGGGGGAGACGCAAACACAGCATGTCTGCATTTTAGCTTCAGGCCGTCTCCCAGTCCCTTCGCACTCCTCTCTCCCAGATCCAAGCATCACCAGTCTTAGCGATGCGTCTCGTGTTTCTCGGGCAAAGAGAAAGGAGGCAGGAAGCGGCCATTTTGTCATTTGCTGGTTTTAATCCCCCCCCCCCCCCCCAGCTTCCCCCGTCCACCTGGCCGTACCAGAGTGCAGAGCGTCCCTGCCTTTTAAACACGAGCAGCACCTGACTGGGGGGCCCTACGCTGCGTGGTTTTTGGCTCAACTGTGTTTCCGTCTAATTGGCGTCAAAACGGTGGGTTTCATCAATGAGGGTGGTGTGTGGCTGAGCGGGTTGGCAGTCGCCGCCTATGACTGGAAGGTTGCCGGTTTAAATCCCACAGTCAGCAGAGTGACATCACCACTGGACCCCTGAGAGAAGTCCCTAAACCCCCAACTGCTCTAGTCTCAATAAAAGGTACATCTGCAAAATAAGCTGAATTTAGGATGTGATCCGCAGCTGCGTGGCTGCCATTCCCACCTCCTGATGCCGCCCCGGATGGGGATAATGGCCCACATAAACGCTGATGCTTATTAGCCCTGAGAGATGCTGCGCACCCAGCAGAAAGGGGCCCTAGTGACGGCCGGGATTAAGCCAGATACACACCACACTCTGCTCCTGTCCCACACTTTCATTCTCCACTCTCCTGTGTTATTCATGAACTCCAAATTACACTCAGCGAGGGTGCAGTTGCTCATTCCCGCAGCCTGCTGTCCTGTCTGTCTTCTGAAAGCTCTCGTCCCACAGAACATAGGCTTCTTCCCAGCTAAGTAAATATTTCATGATCACACTGAAGCAGTAGTGGGTTATCAGGCCTGAAGTGATATATTCCTCCCCCACAAAGTATGCATGGAAACACTCTGTGTGTCTTACTTAACGAAGATAAAACTCCCCCCCCCCCCCCCCCCCCCCGTGAATTTTGCTGAGCTCAATGCTCTGGAGATGACGGAGATCGAAAATTATACCGGAAATGTTCCATATGTCCTTACAGATGTTTCCTTTGCCTTCCTTCATTGAACAAACCCGTTGTCGTGGGAGAGAACTGCACAACCCCCCAGCTCTCTGTGGGGGAATGGGACCCTGCCTATGCCTTCCTGCCAATCCTGCCAAGTTTCCCCTGTAAGTTGAAGGATCTCCTAACAGGCCTGCATGTAGATTAATGTCATACCCAGGACAAAGCAATTGCAGGTTAAGGCCCTTGCTGAAAGGCCCAACGGAGTAGAATCACTCTGGGCATTCACAGGATTTGAACCAACAACCTTCCACTTGCTTGCACAGATCCCTAGGCCCAGAGCCACCACTCTGCCCCACAACCTCAAAAAAATCCTAGAATCGCCCCCAGCCTGAGGCGATATTCGAGCTGCCAAGGTGCATTGAGTTCAGGTTTACCCAGTGTGTGCTTTACTCTAATCACAGCATACTGGGTTTTCGCCGGGGCAGATGTAGGGAGTCAGGGGTTTCGGGGGAGGTGCTTACTGGCGGTCTGTTGACGAGCCAGTAGGCCTGTTCCTGATATTCCAGCACGATGCGGTCCGCCTTGCGCCTCTGTTTGGCTGCCCTGGTAGGAGCAGAGCAGTCGATGGAGAGTCAGAAAGCATACTGGGTAATTAGCATATAGCGGTAATCACTGAACTGCAAGGTAGGGTTTTCATTTTTCTGTTTCCTTTTTCACTTAGAAATGGATTTCCGACTCTAGTGTTTAGGCTGAGGTCTGATTTAACAGATAGGAGGGAAATTATGACCACACACCATGTTACTTTTTAATTTAGGTAACATCATCATCCTCTTAATACGAGATTTATTCATCCATTCTCATCTGTCCCCTTGTGTGCATTTATGAAATTGATTTCATAGCTCGATGCGACAGTATTCCCGGGCTGGGGTGGGGTTTACCTGAGCTGCTCCTTCGCCTGCATCACCACGAAGTCCCAGGTGTGGTTGATCCGTTTGTGCAACATGTTGTAGCTGTCCTGCGGAGACGATGTTTAAATGCGACATTGCCAGGTCGCACGGCTGGCTGCGTTGCTGCATGGGTTCACGTTATGACTCACAGGCCGAACCCCTCCCAGGATATCACCTGGCAGTGTCGGATTCACAAACCCTCTTACTGATGAGAACCTAAAATGCGTTGACCCTGACGCAACATGGCGGCAAGTTGGTGGATGTCTATGTGCGATCCTACTATGTGCATAATTGGTGGGAGGTTTTCTTACACAAAAATGTTCTGAGGGCAGAAGGAAAATGATTGGTTCGGATAGATAACCAATCAGATTGCAGAGGAGGCAGGACCAAGACATCTGATTGGTTGCTCCTGCCTCCTCTAGTTGCTCGGATCCACCTCATGTACAATCTAATTGGTTATCTCTCTGAACCAATCATTTTTCCTTCTACCCTCATAATATTTTGTGTAAGTAAAACTCCCATGAGCATTCAGCTATCACATGATCTCATCAAGCAATGCTTCAGACCAGCGAATAAGAATAGCATTGAAATGTACATAAATAAAAATTTTCTCTTACCTTTTCATAGTCTATCAGCTGCCCTTGCTTTCTGATATTCTTCTTAGTCAAATAAATCGCTTTAGAAGAGCAAAAGAAAGACATGGCAAGAAACTGTGTTTTTCTATTATTCTAGTAAAGGGAAGTAATGATGTAATAGGCGAGCACATGATTAATAATTGGTAATCACCGTAATCTAGCTCGGAGGCTGGCCACTGCTGAGAGCTCCAGAAGTACGGAGTCTAGCAAAAAGGAGATGCTGTCATTTGAAACTATTCAGAAGCAGCGTGACAAAGGTGCTTTGTGATTTAACATGTCAGGGACAAGGCGGGTGGAAGGCATTTTGCTACTTTAACTGGCATTGGTTCTCATACATCAGTGTTTCCCAATCCGGTCCTCGGCGACACACAGATGATCCACGTTTTTGCTCCCTCCCAGCTCCCTACCAGACAGTCTACGTTTTTGCACCCTCTCAGCTCTGGAGCCCGGACCAGATTGAGAAATACTGTCCTACACGGTAATTCCGCAGTCTCTCCAACGAATAGTTTCGATATGCGTGCCCCCCCACATGGCCACCACCCTCTCGCGCTGCCCTCCATCTGAAGAAACCGTGGTTTTAGGTTACCTGGAAGCGATACGGCGTCTCGTCGGGCCGCAGGACGAGCGTCCTGGGGTCCTTTAGGGGGTAAATGTAGCCGTGCTTCACGATCAGATTCCCCACATGAAGTGCCTCTGAAAACACACAAAGTGGTCACTCATTTCCACGTAAACTACTCAAAGCTCAAACAAATCCACTACTCGTAGCCCAGATTTAGGCATAGTAATTCTCTAAATTTTTGTCAGTGGAATACAGTAGAACACACGATAACTAGAAACTGAGTAGGCATATTATATTTTATTTTACGGTATAGCAAGTAACTGGAAAAAACGTTGACATGGTGCACAGAATAAGCCGCGGGGATGGTGCATTCCTCATCGGAACTATAATTAATTACGAGTAATTGGGACTTTCCACTTTCCGGCTGCCTCCGCGGCCATTGGCAGTCAGGCGCTCCCGGGGGTTTCAGACCGGCGCAGCAACAGCGCTGCTAGGGGGAAGCCTAGTGTTTACAGGGAGGGGTAACTGCTTACCGGGGCAACAGGTTTTTTGCCCATTCAAGTCTGTTAATGCATCTGCCATCTACTGCCTAAAAGTCCCCTCCTTTCCATTCCGACTTCTTTTCCAATCTGGGCTGTAAATCAGGGAAATCTGCTCCCTTGCTATTTAAAACCTCATCTGCATCGCCCGGGAATTCAGGACAACAGCGTCTTGCAGAAGTGCATAATGAGGGAGACGGATAGCGATATTTCTCCAGGCATGACTGACTGCCTCTGGCTATCAGCGAAGTTTGCATCGGGACTATCAAACCGTACAGCTCAGCATGCGTAGCGGCGCGACTCGGGACTGGCCTACAGATTATTTGTACTAATAGCCTCTCAGCAGAAAGATAAATAATTCAGCAGATAAATTGACGCCAGGGGAAGAAAATCCCAAAAGCTTCAGGCGAATGGGGTGTCTATGTTATGGACAAGCTCAATTCTGACATTTATTAATTCACAGGCTCAGCAATATCAATGGAACAGAACATGCTTCTGTCAGACACGTGAATTGCATATGCTTACACATAAATGCAGCTAGGCTAATCTGTTGTATGGATGACAAATTCTATTACTTCATTTGTATTTATTATTCAAAAGACTCGTTTATTTCTGTTATTTTATTACAAAAAAAAAAAAACCTGATGACGTCTTTCGCCAGCTGGGGCGCCATCGTCGTCACGAAGGGAAAAAAACAATCAATTAACCTCACATAAGAGCACCAGGTAACGCTACCCTACAGACTTCTCGGCCCTACCTTCTTCCATGATGGAGTACTTCTGAATTAGCCACTCCACGATATCATTTCCTGGGAAGGCATAGCGAGGAAGGCATCTAGTTAGAGTCGAGAAATGCATTAAGCCGTCATAAATCAAAAACGCTGAACTCGATAAATAAATTACATAAATAAATATGAGCGCAAGGAGATCGATGACAGTCTTAATGCACAGGATTCCCGAAGACCGCCGATGTATGGGCTTTCCTGTGAAGGGCTTAAATGACCATTAGGACCCGGCCCCCGGGACACTGCACGGCCGGGTGTAAGACAACCCGGGCGGCACGAAAAATTATTTTTAAAAAGTAAAATATGTATCGTGCACCTGTCATCGCATGTGGAATCACTGTGATTAACAGTCTTTGATTCTTCATCTTTATCCCCATGTCGGGATCTTGCATCGCCACAATGACTTGTTCAATCTGGGATAAGAAGAATAGTCAAAATCGTGAAATCAAGGTGACGACAGACATAGTGAAAACGTTCAACCTAGTAATATAATAATTGCTTAATGTGTGATTTGATATGTAATCGTTATATTCATCATTAAATCACCGGAGAGACACACTCATATATTTAGGCATATATATAAGTAAACTACAAGGTTTTTCCTCTGACTATCTTAACTGCACGTCAAAGACGTTATCGGATATTCCCGACTACAGACTTTCGGTTTGATCATTTATTCGCGTTATTAATTCGGCTCCTGATTACATTAAACTAAACATGCTCAGATTGTTACAACCTTTGCTTGTCGGTTATTTTTGGGATCTTTCTGGATGGGCTCAAGGCGGGGTCTGTGAGCACAAGCAAACTGCCAGCACTTTTGTTTTACATGAAAATAGTTTGATGTCGGCCTATTGCGTTATTGTCTGGCTATAATTTGGAGGCAATATTAAACAATAGGCCCATATATTGTAAATATACATGTTGTGTTGTTTTGTTGTTATCACAAACGTATAGCCTGATCATAAATTTCATGGATACCTGGATGTTGTATGTTCCATTATATTTATGAATGAATGATTTATGTGAAGTCTGGCTTAGATTCGAGAATTAATCATATAGATTAAAAAAAGTTTTCATTTAAAACTTATCTCATATAATAAAATCCTCGTCCGAACGAACATATGTCAGAATGAAAAAACATTTAAATTATTTTTGTGATGCATCAGTATCAATAGCTACAACGTCATAACAGATATAGATATAATGCGGTTCATACTTTTGAAGTTGATGCGTATCTCCCGAAAAAAATCAACTCCAGAAGAGTCCGCGTCTGTAAATACCTGAACTTCGGAATCGATCCTACCTTTGTTAGGCGCGGCATCTGTGTCTTGCAGCTGTTCCCTTGGATAAAGATGTTAATTGTCATGCTTACAGCATCTCGATCTCCAGCGTTTGTGAAGTTGGGATTGATGCTGTCCTGTGTTTTTTTTTTCCTTCCACACTTAAGCTCTGCTTGTTACTGCCCCATAGCGGAGCGCAAGTGAAACGGACTACCGGAGATTTGCACTGTTTTTCTGTTAGTGTGTATAATCAAAATATGACTCAGTTTGGCCAGTTAGAAAAATATGATAATAGAAAAGTATTCTTTTCCTCTCACTTTTTTTTCTTGATTTAATTACCGACTTCACGTACTTACACTGTGTCCCGTTGCACGATGTAATATTGCGAAACTATGATTTTGTGGCAGTGTTTTGTAAAGGAATTTTCCGTTTAATCATCGTCTTAGTATAAAGCTATATGGTTGTTCTGGTATCAGTGGACGTACATTATGTATTTTTTCTTCTCTTGAGCACCATGGTCATGACATGAAGCTCAGTCATTGATTACTCGCAAATGTTAGTAGTCATCCGCTGTTTATCTTGAAGATGTAAAAGTAGTGCGCGTACATCTCCTCGTTAGTATAGTGGTGAGTATCCCCGCCTGTCACGCGGGAGACCGGGGTTCGATTCCCCGACGGGGAGAGTCTGCATCTTTTTGCCTCGGTCTCAAAAGGCACCAAGCTAGAACCGGCCCCGTGTTAGTGGAAACGGGGCTTGTGACTTGTACTCATGCATAATATTCTGCGGGTCGCTCAGCAGCGCAGCATATGAAACTAGACTCGGATTGTAAGTGTGTGGTTTTGATAATTGATGTATGGATGGATGGATCCTTAATAAGAGATATAAACAATAAGGTCCAGTCGCCAACTAATCATGTAAAATACGTCATAAACTCATGGTTGTTAAACCCAGAATAAAAATGAAGACGTATAACTAGGAAAGTCAACTTGCACATTTCAATTTTGGTTCGATATAATCACGTTGTCCTTAACCCTCCAGTGCAGGAGGGGACGGTAATGCGCATCGAATGTTTCCGAACCTGTGTGTGATACAACCGAGGAAGAGCCGATGACTTCGGGGGAGGAGGGGCAGGCGACTCGGAAGAAAAAGCAGCAGAACCCAATGCAGCCTGTAGCCCATTCAAAGGCCTACTGTTGGACCTCTGCTTATTTTGCAATACGTCTTTAGTACGGACTGAAAAATGTCCGATTTCGATGAGTTTGAGAAGCAGTTAAGCGAAAATCGGCAAGGTAAGTTTGGCTTTGAAGATCGGTGTATGCTCCCTGTTTTAGGGTAATAAAGTGGCCGGCGTGTCCTAGCGCCGAGGATGGTGCGGAGGGCACTTCTGCTGGTTCCGAAAAGAAAAGCGCGGCTGGGAAATCGGTGCCTTTTATCCGAGCGCTCGCCGATTCTGAAACCTGCCCGATTCTTCTTCTCCCAGCTGCCGCAGGATCCCCGAAAACTGACCGCTTTGGTAAATCAGTGACATTCTTTGCTTGGCATTGTTATAGAGATCGCTAGGCCTGCATCCATCAGTGCCCGGCGTACATAACATGGACATTTCAATGAAACGTTATTGGGGTGCACTCGATGTGAAAGCCTGCGGTTTTATTTATTTAATTATTTACCATTATACACTTGGATCATAAATTGCGACCCGCGTATTTTCATTCGCAGTAACACACTATGCATGGATGTTTGTTGCAAGCGTTATATTTTCAAGATCACGTTTAAAGTTTTATGCAAATAAAAACGACCGCGACCACTTGATTTAAAGTCCGCACTTAATAACAGTGTTAGTTACTTGGTTTTTAAATACTACGACGAGTTTTCTATATAATGATATGATTTTGTCTCTTTCCGATGCACAATAGCCTTTCCCTTGGGTCCGAAATGCTGGCCCTGTCATCCGTACAGAATAAGTCTTTCTCACACGATCGCCGTTTCTTCATGATGTATAGACTCTAAAAATCAGCCGCGTTCCCTGGAATCATAACAACTGCTTTTAGGTCGTTATTGCAAAGTCTTGCACCTGTATCTACCTTTACAGCGGATAGCAGTAACTAACAATGATGTACAGTTATATAACAATACACATATAACTTCATTAAAGTGCAGAGAATCCAGTAAACTGAATAAACTTAAGCCATACTAACGCAACTGAAATATACAACATGCGTTACAACGGAGTCGAAAGTAGGATTGATTTATGTACCTATCAAATGGCAATCTTGTCATATCAGCTCCTTATCACTAAATCACTAAAATGTCATTCGAAACGACCTGATTCGGCTAGACGAGCACTAAGTGCCGCCGTGTTTGATAAACTAGCAGTTCCAGTCATTCATATCTGCGCTCTGACTATGCCTGCGATTGCGGTAATTGGTTATTACCGATTTACGTAAGATGCATTGGCCGCTCCGTGTCTGTACTTTTGCAGCGGTGCATTACCGTAACGCTGTTATAACTGATGCATGAAGCTGATTCCTCGAGCAGCACCTGCGTTTAAATGCTTCACTGAAAACTGCACCTTCAGGGATTTATTTAAGCTTCTATATGAAGGACCTGCTGGGATAGAAAGGTGATATTTTATTGCTAGTTTAATAAAGTGCTGTCTGTCAGATTGAAACGATATTAATTACCCATCCATCGTCCAACCAGTTATCTTAGTCAGGCTCCCCTGGAGCCTATTCCAGGCAAATTCCCCATACAGAGAGCAGAGGCAAAATTCAGGCCTCCAGACTCGGAGGCGTGAGGCAACTGTACTCACCACTGTGCTCCTATATCATTAATTAGTCTGGTTATGTTTTTATTGTTTCACAACAGACTGACATTCAAGGGGATGTCCTTGTGCCCTTGAAATTATTAGCCATTGAGAGATGGGTGTGTTTGTTTCAGGAGGGTGTGATTGAATATGTGAATTGAATGGAGGTGCTTCATTCTGGTGAGGAAACTGGGGAGTTAGACCCCGTACCACATCTTGGTCTCCGTAAGTGACTTTTAAGGCATAGCGCTGGGTCAGTCAGCATCCAGCACCCCAGGGAAGTTGGTAATATGATTACTCTGTGACTCATGGGCTTCAAACCCACAACCATCCGGACACACATTCATAATCCCTCTGAGTTACACATCTTGGATTTATCGAAATGGATGGTAGGGGGGCAGTCATGTCGCTCCGCCCACCGTCTCACTGGTACCACGGTGTCGTCCCCCAGAGCGGGAGAAGGAGCGACACAAGAAGCGTAGCCGCAGCCGGTCTCTGAGCCGTGGCGAGAAGCACCGCCGCTGGAGCAAGGACTCCAGGGGGCGGAGTCACGAGAAGCGCAGCAGCAGCCGCGACCGCAAGGGTCGTGACCGACGGAGCAGCTCACGCGAGCACAAGAAGCACAGGTACCCCCCCTCACGGTCCCGGTTACAGGCACTGAAGCTGATATCTAGCATGGTTTGAGGCCTCTTAACAAGTTTCTTTCACAATCAACCAATTGGTTTCTTCGTGGTGGGAAGGGGGACTGTACCCATATTAAATTTTAACTGGCGTTTATAAGTAGCCCCCGCCATAGCGATGGGACCTCAAAGCCAGCCTAAAAAGTGGCGCATGGTCACACCCTCATGACCTTAAACTGCCTGCAATCCAAAGTTAAATGTAAACATTCTGCCATCTGTTTGTTTTTGCCAGATTCTGAGTGTTTACACTGTATTGTTTGGGGAAAACAACCTTCTGTTTTGTGTTTGGGCAGCTACTCTCCTCGGAGAAGCCGTAAGAAAAGGACATACAAGTACTGGGATGTTCCCCCTCCGGGATTCGAGCACATCACCCCCATGCAGTACAAGGCAATGCAAGGTTTGGATGCGACGCTTCCATGTGTGCTAGTTCAGTATTGCAAGGTTATGGTATATTGGTTGCAATGAAAGCATTTATTCTGGAGTGCCCTCCTCCCCCCTGCTGGTCAAAGAGGGAATAACACTTGGGATGATTTCAGACAGTGTGAAGAGAGCTTAAACCTAGGGGTTAGAAGCAAATGAAGGCGACGATCCGGATGTTCTGGCCGTCCCTGGTTGGGGTCTTGAAGCCCTTTCTCCTCCCCACAGCTGCAGGGCAGATCCCCACGATAGCTTTACTGGCAACATCCACCACCAGCGGCGTGGCAGTGACGCCCACCCAGGTGCCGATGGTCGGCAGCCAGATGACCCGGCAGGCCAGGCGGCTTTATGTCGGCAACATCCCCTTCGGCCTGACGGAGGTGAGTCCAGGCAAAGTCCCGCGTTGCCTTCTGTCATGCATACTGGTGTCATGTGTAGCTCAGTGAGTTAGGACACTGAGCCGGTCACAAGAAGGTTGTTGGTTCAAATCCCTTGGGCAGCAGAGTGATTTCACCATTGGGCCCCCGAGCGCAGCCCTTAAGCACTATTTGCTCTAGGAACTGTCTGGTCCTGCTTCTTCAATGAAATGTATGTTGCTTTGGATGAAAGTGTCCGCAAAATAAATAGATAAATGTACTAGACTTGTCAGTCATTTTTTTTCTCGTTTGCCTGTTTTGATGTCTTCAGACGTCTGCCTGTCTTCATTCAGTGTGTCTGCCTGTCTTTTTAGGAGGCCATGGCGGATTTCTTCAATACCCAGATGCGATTGGCTGGCTTATGTCAAGGTCCCACCAATCCCGTCCTCGCTGTTCAGATAAACCAGGACAAGAACTTTGCCTTCCTTGAAGTAAGAGTCTTTCCTGCCTAATGGCTGCTGTGTCCAGGCGGAGACCGCAGCCTTCCCTGATTAACGACGTTCTTCGTTCTGCCCTAGTTTCGGTCCGTGGATGAGACCACGCAGGCAATGGCCTTCGACGGCATCATTTTCCAGGGTCAGTCGTTAAAAATCAGGCGGCCCCACGACTATCGCCCCCTGCCTGGCATCTCAGAGCAGCCCGCCTTCCACGTACCAGGTCCGTTTTGCTTGTCGCCGTCATAACCTTAATCTTTATTTACCTTTGAAGAGCCGATCGGCAAGGCCAGTTTTTTGTACTCGTTACGGACTGACTGTCCTTCGCAAGCTGCGGATGTCTTGTCATATAAAGAGGGAGACTTTCACTTTTATTTACTTAATGTTGTAAATATTTAGCAGACAGTTTTATCCAAAGTGAAGAATGTTTTTTTTTTTTTTTTTTTTTGAGAAATCAGGGTCAGCCTGTCCCTAGAGCAAACTCGCCGGCCCAGTGGTGTGATCACCAGTGATGTGAACCAGTGATCTTCTGATGATAACGCTGGCATCCTAACCAGCTGAGCCACACACACACACACACAGCTCAGTCACTCACTTCTTACTGTTAACATAGGGGTGTTGTGTGGCTCTGTGATGTTTGCCCATGAAAAGAAGGTTGCTGGTTCAAATACCAGGGTTGGCAGAGTGATTTCACCACTGGGCCCTTGAGCAAGGACCCTAACCCCCAAATTGTTCTAGGGTTGCTGGCTCCTATTCTAGTTAAAAATTCTGGACACACCTACTGAAAATGACTTGTTTTTCAGCAAGATAATGACCCAAAGCCCACCTTGAAGGTTATGCAAGTAGCTTATTACCTTGTGAACTAGGAAAGAGATGGTCCCCACAGCCCCCCAACCTAAACTCTATAGAGCTGGTTTGGGATCAGTTGGATGAGAGTAAGAGTAAGGTAGCCAGCTTGCGCGCAGAACTTGTGGAAACTCGAGGACTGTTGGAGAAACGGTCCAGGTGGGTACATATGTTAGCTGGTTGAGTCCGCAATGCTGTCATCGAAGCCAATGGCTCCTATTTTGAAGAGACAAAAATTTTGTCTTTGCAGTACTTCATATGCATAACTTCCATGCCCAAAGGCCTTTTACTATAAGGTGAATAACAGCTAAAATAGAGACAAATGCATTAAGAGCAGGTGTGTCCATACTTTTGACTGGTGCTGCATGTGTCAGCATCTCCCATGGAGAGCAAGATGGGAGAGACAAAAAACAGTCGTCAAACTGCCCCAGTATTTAGGTATTTTTTTGCTGGAGTTACATTTATCTGATATTATATAGGAGATAACGACGTCATACTGATTTGAAGTTGGCTTATTTCACTCGCGCCGTTTGCTCGTGGTCATTATCCGGCATGTTGACGGTTTGCTGTGATCGGCCGGCTTTGGGCGCCGTGCCGCTCTGTCTGCAGGGGTCGTCTCCACCGTGGTTCCAGACTCGCCACACAAGGTCTTTGTCGGAGGCCTGCCCAACTATCTCAGTGACGATCAGGTACCCCGCCCTCAGTCTCTGTCGCCGGGGAGCCGACCCACAACCCTCCTGTGTTTCTGTCCCACTGCTGCACGTGGAACTCAAGCAGGCATGCACACACACGCACACGCACGCACGCACGCGCACGCACATACATACATAAAATAAACACTCGTCTCTGTGTAACTGATTAGTAGGAAAAGAAAGCCTGTCAAAGTTACCTCACCGCTTAAAATTTATTACAAGATACTGGGGGGTCAAATGTCAGCATCATGTTTAAAGCTAGCTGCTGAAAATAGCCGCACATTTGAGGTTTTTTTTTTTTTTTTTTAAAGATATTCATGGGATTTATTAAACATTTATTAGACATGTAGGTAATGAGTTGACAGTTACATTACGCTCATTGTTTATCCAGCTGTAAATTATGAAGATATTGAGACCCCGCTAATGTAAAAGGTACGTTTCCAAAAACCTCATGTTATCGACTTGCATAGTTGGAACCATTCAGTTGTTATCTAATGTTGTTAGCAAATAACCTTATTAGCAACAAAGGCTTTGGGAAACGTGCCTTACAGCTGGCGGCTTGCCAAACCAGTCACGTAGCCAGTCCCTGTGCTGCCTGTTGCTGGGTACCCTGGAATATTTGTATATCGGGTTAATTGCTGAGTGTTAGTCGGATGAATCAGCCGCGTCGTTTTGCTGCATGAAAATTTAAAATCGAGTCATCTGCGCGTCACCTAACTGACGAATACCTCCACATTGCCGTACACCTGTGTTTGCCCAATCCCAGTCCTCGGGGAACCGCCGACTGTCCACATTTTCGCTCCCTCCTAGCTCCCAGCCAATCAGGAACACCGAATACCTGGTACAGGTGTGCTGAGAGGAAGCAAAAACGTGGACTGACCGGGGGGGTACCCCCGAGGACTGGGCTGGGAAACACTACCATAGACTGTGCTTGAAATGTGGGGGAGATCGACCAAGTCCCCAAACGCTTCAGTATTCGCAGACGTGCCGTGTCTCACGTCCATGTCCGCACACTGAGAACGATGACTTCACATCCCGTTAACAGCGATGGGGAGCTGCGGAAGAATCGTTCCCTACATTGCTGTGTCGCTCGAAAGGCAGAAAATACTTCGGACCTTTTTCCCGGTGAACGATTATCAGCTTCACTGGAGTTTTCACATCGTGCCCCATGCCCTATTCTGTTATGACGTCAGTGATGGATAATATTACCATAACAACATGCACAGATGAGGTCGTCTTACTCTGAAAGTGTTGAAAGGGTCACATTTTAGACATTTTCTACTTCTCATTAGCATCTTTTATGATTTTTTTTTTTTCTTCCTATATCGCCACCCCACTGAAATCGGCCCATTATAGACATAATCCATACAGGCATTTAATAGTTTACCTATTTATTTTGCAAAAGTTAATCGCAAAACGTTTTGCGTCCACCCCTGCATTGTAACATTTTGAGCTCCGGTGTCCCACTCACTTTAGCCTAAACTGTTAAAAATGGCAAGACTCAGCCCACAAGATAGTGATCGCGGTTTCAGTGAAAGGTAAGTGAGAAGTGCAGTCAGTTTGTTTTTCTTTGATTTTTTTCCTCCTTTTCGGATTGTCATCGTAATCTTTCTTATCCAGTGTGAGTCACATGTAATCCAAGTCAAGAGGAAGGCTGTACCAAAGCAGCACTGGGGGGAGAGAGTTTGAATCCAGCAGAACTGTTAATGTATTTCACGTCAAAGCCAGTAAATGTGCCATAGACAGGTGAAATGGAAACCGCTGCTTGTATCCTGGTGTTTACATTTTTTTTGCAGTCCCTGCTACCGCTTTGATACTTACAGCTCTTTCATTTTTGTTCCCCACTTTGTCCCCAGCTAGGGGCCTGTAAGATCGTTAAGTCTTCGCTCATAATTTGTTCAGTAGTACTGACCTACTGCTGCCATGCCAACATGTAACACAAGGCAAGTAAGACATTCCGTCCCTCGCACGGATATCCTCCCTGTCGACGACCTGCCCCTGTGGGGGGGCTCTGTCCTGGAGTGCTCTTAAGCATATGGGGTCCTTTTTTTGGGGGTTGAAGGCTGGGGAGAGACTTATTATGCTGATCACAGGGTATAAATTTGATTTTTTATTTTTTTTTGCCCCTAAGAGAAGGTAGGAGGTAGCGCCCTCTTGTGGCTGCCAGTGTCCCAGGTGACTCCTTTCTGAAGTCAGTGGTTAATGCGGCTTTACAGTAGATTCCTGTAGAATAAGTGAGGAATGATGTTAGCAGAGCTATTTCGTCCTGTTTGGCTTCAAGCCGTGGCCCCTTTAGCAGGACCCTGTGGCGGCTCTTAGCTTTACCTGTGAGTTTATCTCCTGTAGGCTTTGTCCCTCTAATTAACTGCACCAATGTGGTTCTTGGTTTTAAGAACAGGAAGTCAGTGATTCGGCTGGGTTTGTGTTCTGCCGAGTCGCCCCCCCCCCCTCCACATTGTATACATGGAACACTTAACATATAATTAGCTGTTTTTATTTAGTTTTTTTTTTATATACCATCTAGCTTAATTATTGTGGCCCTTAAAATCAGATGCAACTCGGTCCATATTTCAAAATTCGTAGTTGGAATTATCAGAGAACTTGATTAGGAATTCAGTTGTGTTGTATATGCTGTAGGATGGGGGGGGGGGGGAATCTGTGTTATCATTCATTGACAAGAATCAAAATAGTTACTTTTGTACGCTCCCAGTAAGTAAGTCATGCAGAAAGGGCACAGGGGGCTTTGAGCTCTAGTGTTGCACCGTAATGTCGAGCCACTTGTCATAAAGCCATTTTCCTGATGTCTTCACTGTTTCCTCATGTCGTTTTGCAAAGTTTAACATGCTGCTTCTCCCACAGTTAAGATTAGCATTTCTAGCGAGGCGCCGTGCCTGGACTGTCGGGCTAATCGCCCCCCCGCGTCTCCTCCTCTTGCCCAGGTGAAGGAACTCTTGACGTCGTTCGGACCTCTTAAGGCCTTCAACCTTGTGAAGGACAGTGCCACGTCACTGTCTAAGGGTTATGCTTTCTGTGAATACGTGGACATCAGTGCCACTGACCAGGTGCGTGAGGTGGGGCAGCAGCTGGAAGGTCTGGGGTGACTCGGGGCTTCCGGATGGAATTGCTGACGCTTGTGTGGGATGCATCCCGCAGGCCGTGGCTGGACTCAATGGCATGCAGCTCGGAGACAAGAAGCTCATCGTCCAGCGGGCAAGCGTGGGGGCTAAGAATGCCAACGCTGTGAGTATTTGCCCTCGGCTGCCGCCTTTCTGATGTCCTAAACCCAACTTGGTTCCTGGGTGCCTCCCAGGAAGCTTAATGCCCCTATTTCTTGGGTTTATTTGGGTCCATGTAAATTTCTCACTGTTACTCGAGACGATTGGACGATCAGGGGGTATCTGACACTCTTGTCGCCCCCCGGGACAGACGGCCATCATCGAGACGCCGGTGACGCTGCAGGTTCCAGGGCTGCAGAGCTCCGGCATGCCCACGGAGGTGCTGTGCCTCCTCAACATGGTCATGCCCGAGGAGCTGGTGGACGACGAGGACTACGAGGAGATCCTGGAGGACATCCGGGAGGAGTGTTGCAAGTACGGCAACGTGCGCTCCATCGAGATTCCGCGGCCCGTCGATGGCGTGGAGGTGCCAGGCTGTGGCAAGGTGGGACCCGTACTCTCCTGTACCAGTGGCAAAAAGAAGACCTCTGTAGGCACTAAACACAGGCTCATGGGAGCATTTCTTGCACAAAAGTGTTTTGAAAACGGAATAATTTTTTGTGTAAGAAAAACAATCTGATTGGTTCAGATAGACGACGGACAATCTGATTGGTTCAGATAGACGACGGACAATCTGATTGGTTCAGATAGACGACGGACAATCTGATTGGTTCAGATAGGCGACGGACAATCTGATTGGTTCAGATAGGCGACGGACAATCTGATTGGTTCAGATAGGCGACGGACAATCTGATTGGTTCAGATAGGCGACGGACAATCTGATTGGTTCAGATAGACGACGGACAATCTGATTGGTTCAGATAGACGACGGACAATCTGATTGGTTCAGATAGACGACGGACAATCTGATTGGTTCAGATAGACGACGGACAATCTGATTGGTTCAGATAGACGACGGACAATCTGATTGGTTCAGATAGACGACGGACAATCTGATTGGTTCAGATAGACGACGGACAATCTGATTGGTTCAGATAGACGACGGACAATCTGATTGGTTCAGATAGACGACGGACAATCTGATTGGTTCAGATAGACGACGGACAATCTGATTGGTTCAGATAGACGACGGACAATCTGATTGGTTCAGATAGACGACGGACAATCTGATTGGTTCAGATAGACGACGGACAATCTGATTGGTTCAGATAGACGACGGACAATCTGATTGGTTCAGATAGACGACGGACAATCTGATTGGCTCAGATAGACGACGGACAATCTGATTGGCTCAGATAGACGACGGACAATCTGATTGGCTCAGATAGACGACGGACAATCTGATTGGCTCAGATAGACGACGGACAATCTGATTGGCTCAGATAGACGACGGACAATCTGATTGGCTCAGATAGACGACGGACAATCTGATTGGCTCAGATAGACGACGGACAATCTGATTGGCTCAGATAGACGACGGACAATCTGATTGGCTCAGATAGACGACGGACAATCTGATTGGCTCAGATAGACGACGGACAATCTGATTGGCTCAGATAGACGACGGACAATCTGATTGGCTCAGATAGACGACGGACAATCTGATTGGCTCAGATAGACGACGGACAATCTGATTGGCTCAGATAGACGACGGACAATCTGATTGGCTCAGATAGACGACGGACAATCTGATTGGCTCAGATAGACGACGGACAATCTGATTGGCTCAGATAGACGACGGACAATCTGATTGGCTCAGATAGACGACGGACAATCTGATTGGCTCAGATAGACGACGGACAATCTGATTGGCTCAGATAGACGACGGACAATCTGATTGGCTCAGATAGACGACGGACAATCTGATTGGCTCAGATAGACGACGGACAATCTGATTGGCTCAGATAGACGACGGACAATCTGATTGGCTCAGATAGACGACGGACAATCTGATTGGCTCAGATAGACGACGGACAATCTGATTGGCTCAGATAGACGACGGACAATCTGATTGGCTCAGATAGACGACGGACAATCTGATTGGCTCAGATAGACGACGGACAATCTGATTGGCTCAGATAGACGACGGACAATCTGATTGGCTCAGATAGACGACGGACAATCTGATTGGCTCAGATAGACGACGGACAATCTGATTGGTTCAGATAGACGACGGACAACCTGGGTGACATGCCTTGCCTGCTCACCCAGTTTTAGTGCACCTTAGTTATCCATACTGACCATCTAGTCTCGATACACCCATAAATATATATACTGAACAAAAATATAAACGCAACACTCTTGTTTCTGCTCCCATTTTTCATGGCACATTCCATTTATTGTGGGCAGTATAAGGTACACCTGTGCACTACCCATGATGTCAGATCAGCATCTTGATGTGGCACACCTGTGAGGTGGGATGGATTATCTCAGCAAAGCAGAAGTGCTCACTATCACACATTTAGACTGATTTGTGAGAAATGTTTGAGAGAAATGGTAATATTGTGTATCTGGAATGAATTGTAGATCTTTAAGTCCATCTCATGAAAAATGGGAGCAAAAACAAAAGTGTTGCGTTTATATTTTTGTTCAGTGTATGTATATGTATACATATAGTTTTTTTTGTGTTTGTGAAAACGGGTCTTTAATCGGGGAAACGGAGCGGGTAGAGCAGGACGGAACGCAGGCATTGACAAACTACAATGACGGACAGGGCAAACAGGTAAGACCAGGACTTAAAATAGGTCATGACTAATCAAAGTAATCGGGCAAAGCAGGAGACGATCAGGGAAGCACACGTGGGTAATCAGGGGGCGTGGCACACACGAGGAGCGGACAAGCCGGGCATATATGTATATCTATATAAAACCTCATTAATGAGGGACAGGGAACAGAACGGACAGACAGAACTGGCACAGGGGAAGGAGCCAGGACAAGACTTGACATAAGACAGGAAAGGCAGAGAAACAGATCAGAAAGGGGGACACGGAGGGAACAGGCAGGACAAAAGGACCGGGAGTGAACGAAGGGAACATCGGGGAAAGAGGAGCAGAAGCCAGAGGGACGAGGGACAAAGAGAGGAGGGACAGAGACAGGAGGAACAAAGCGAGGGGGAGCAGAGGCAGGAGGGACAAAGACGGGAGGCCAGGGAGAGAAGGAGGGGGAACCAAGAGGAGCCCGAGGGAGACCCAGCGGGCGACGGGAGGCAGCCGGAAGGGCTGCAGGCGGCCGGAGCCGGAGGGGCCGAGGAGACGGGGTGAGGGACAGACGCAGGGACAAAGGAGGGAGTCGGAGGGGAGACCAGGGAAGGGGACGAAGGAGCTGGAAGGGACCCTGGCGAGGGCGCAGCAGACGGCGACGCCAGAGCGGGAGGACCAGCAGGCGAATGAGGAGCCGCCGTCGGGGGGCCCGCAGGCAACCGATAAGACGCCGGAGGAGGGACCGAGGCAGGGCGACGAGGCCGCGGAGGGGGACCCGCAGACGACAGCCGACCCGGAGGGCCAGGACCCGCAGGCGCCGACCAAGCCCTAGCGCCGGCGAGGGAGGGCGAGCCAGGGGGCTGGGCGGGTGGGACCCCAGCCGTGCGTCTGTGTCCTCTCCCCTTATGGGACACAGACATAAGGACCCGTGGCCGGGGTCGGGCTCGTCGGGGTGAGGGTACCAGAGTCACAGGGGGAGAAGGGACTGGAGTGGGGCCAGGGACTGGAGCTGCAGGCTGCAGAGGGGGCGCCTGCCCGGGAGCTGCAGGCAGGGAAAGCGCCTCGGACGTGGGCGCGGTAGCTGCAGGCAGCGGAGACGGCTGCTCGGGCTCTGGGGCCGCAGGGGGCACTTATTTTATTATATAAAATAAGTGTCACACAACCGGGGTGACATGCCTTGCCTGCTTGTGGGATGAGGAAGACTCAGGGACTGGAAATGGGATTAAAACTGAAGATGTGCTCATTCCTTTGTGTATTTACAAATTTTCCTTCCGTCAGACATGAGGAGTTTGCTGCTATATTTGGCACTAATAGAGATTCTGATGCTGCTATTTTTATTGTCTATTAGTTTGTTATTATTTACAAGTTCTGTTGTGTTTTTGCATTTTTCTCTTCTGGTTAATTAACTGCTGTCTGATTGCTGTGAAGTATGAGTGTGGTGAGTAAGACTCAGGGACTGGAAGTGGGATTACAACTGAAGATAACATGCTTATTCCTTTTTGTATTGTTTACAAATTTCCTTCCGTCAAACATGAGGAGTTTGCTGCTATATTGTGCACTAACAGAGATTCTGATGCTGCTATTTTTATTGTTTATAAATGTGTTATTGTTTCCAAGTTGAGTATTCAATAAATGCTAAATTGAGAAATTTTGTGTATCGTTTGTTATTATTAGTGTGATATTTTACCATGCAAATAGAGGGGAAAACGTCCAATTATCGGCCAAAAAAAATCAGCAGCATATATCGGCCATCGCCTGACCCTGACTCCTAAATATCGGCATCGGCTATTGAAAAACCCATATCGGTCGACCTCTAGTAACAGTACATTCTGTCCAATTCATCCATCGAGTTAAGTCACACACACACTTGAGGGGGCACTCCGGCAGACGTGAGGATGGGGATGTTCTTTCCGCTATAACATCCACTGCAGAAGTACATCTCGCTCCTGTTCACAGGGCTTACTTCAATGATGAAGCAGGGCTGGTTGTCTGGACAAGTGAAGTTGTCCTGCTGCTGGGTCTCGGTGCCGTTTTTCCACCTAAGCTTGAAGGTGGAAATGTGTTCCAACTTGGTCCCTGGGACTGCAGCATAGCCAAACATCGCGAGCAGCGTCGGCCACACCCACCACCAGAACCATCACACCGTCCTATACACATAAAGAAGAACTAAAACATAGAGTGTTGTGACAATCTATGCGTTAATGTTTGGCAGCATAGGTGATTCGTTAAAATTATACCGAAGAATGGAAAATGTGATATTTAGAATATTTTTTGCCATTTAGTAGCTAATTTAAGCACTTACCCAATGCCTCAATTTGTTTTAGGTCAGTAATGTCTGAGCCAAAAGAATGAATGTATGAATTTAATACAACTCACCCACTCCCACCCACACACAAATCTGAAATTCAATTTATTAAGACACTTCTTAAACATTAGTGCATTAACAAAAAAGGAAAATCTTAAGAGATTCAGTAGGATTTTCTATGTTAGACTTAAGTTAATAGTTCAATAGTTTTTATATATTTCAGTATACCAATTTGACTTTAATGTTGAAACAGATGCTAAAACATGGAATAATTTCATAACTAGAGAAACATGTTATTCACAAACACTAGCAAAGGAAGCTTATAGTTAAACTTACTTAAGTCAGCAAGTCAGGCTACAGTGTGTAAGAATTGTCGTAAACGATAATTTGTCTCAGTCTTACATGACAGAATAAGTAAACAGAAAATATAAAATGGCTGAAACAGCATCATTAACGCCAGCTACAGTAGAGGCGCAGAAAAGGTGTCATGACTGAAGTATTCCCAAACTTTGGAAGACCGCATGCGAGCCTTTTTTGCCGCGTGTTTCTCCAGAGGCTCCGGAGCTCCGCTGGTTGACGCAGCCAAGTTGGCTCATGTGCAGGGGGACAAGCGGCAAATTTCTTTTTTGCAGGGTGGTAGGTGATGTCTCATTAATATTTCTGAGAGAAGTGCTACATGATTGGCCAGTGCATGCCTTACAAAATGGTGCGGCACTGCATCCAAGCCTGCGGCACTCAGAGTCACAAATACAGTGGAAACCATTTGTAGTAATTACGTCTGTCTGGCTGATTTCCAACTAATTGATATTTGTATATTTATTACATGAATATAAGGTAATATAAGGTAATAGAAGAGGTATTTAATGGTTTTCCGTCTGAGGAATTTGCAAAAAACTGCAGTGCATGATGGGTCGGATCTAAAGGCTGCCTAACGTCCTCATCTGTAGGACGACTTACATCAAGACTAGGAAGGTGCATAATGTTCATGCCTGGTTGCGTTTGTTGGTCCAGAAAGTAATTCAATTTCGCCATGTAGGTTACGTTCTTAAAAACTGCTTGGAATATAGCCCGATTATATGCTGTGGGCCTTTTAATTTCTTTGTTTACCAGGTAGGCTACCTTCTTTAAACTGCGTTTTGTTAGACTACATATTTAGGGAGGTCTTTATAAATTTATTGTAGTCTTTATAAATATGTACATAGTTTAGCCTAACCCAGCCACTTAAGGGAGCAAGCCAGCTCAACTAGGTGTCGGTCCCAAGCCCGGATTAATGGGGAGGGTTGGCGTCAAGAAATAAAGAGACTGTATCTTCACTGCATGACTGATGTCAAAATGTGTGAAATATGTGGTTGTATAAATAAATTCATTAAAGTAGGTTAATGATTCTGTGCTGTCTAAATTGTATAGAAAATTTCTACATATAGCCAAACAAATCTCCTCCTGTTTGAAAAGGCATAGAAAAAGCAATTTAGCCACTAAAACTTTACAGTTTTTGTGAGGGACAGTCGAATTCTCTCGTTAAGTTTTTTGTGATCCTGCACCTACACTTTGCCGGCCCCAGGAGGATGGGCTCCCCCTTTGAGTTTGGTCCCTCCCAAGGTTTCTTCCTTCTTGGGAGTTTTTCCATGCTATCGGCGCCTATGGCTTACTCACTGGGGGCTTTGGGTGGGCATGATATAAAGCAAAGCATTTTCCCTTCCAGTTTCCTCCTCTGGTCCACATTGCAGGACCATCAGCCATCAGAAACAGCCCAGACAGTCTCCTTCAGCTTCTTTAGTGTCCTTGGAAGCCAAGGCAGTTTTAGATCTGAGAGGAGGTTTATCAGAAGGACACATATTACGTCGTTTGTCCTGAAATGTAACATGGGGAGGAAAAGTTAAGCGGTTTAGTCAGATTGGAGTCGTTTATTCAGCAGTGGCAGCGCCAGTGACTTAATGCTACAGGTGCTATAGGGGAGTGAGATTATTTAGAGCGGGTGCTTTAGCTTTTCAGCTTATGTAGATGCTGTATAGAAGCACACAGCACGATAAGCTACAGCATGGATAAAATATGATAAAATATGAAATTCTAACGTCTAGCTCACAGAGCCTCTATGTGTACTTTGAAGAAAAAATACACTACAAGTATGCTATAAAAACCGCAAAAATGTCTTACACAATATACAGATTTTACAGATAGTTAAAGAAAAAATGAAACCAATATTTTGGGGGTGCTGTGGGGGTACTATGGTCATTGGAGGAGGAGCTAGAGCCCCCCCCCAAGCTTTTCCCTGGTGCTGCCACTGTTGTTCAGATTAAAAGTAACCTTGTCATTAATAAACAGTACTCTGATCAAATTTTTGCATGTACAAACACAATCAAAGTTTAACCACATGTTTAGACACAATTCACACACCTGTTACATTTCCATAATGCTAAGACTCTCTACACTTACTTCATCCACTTTCTTGTTTGGTACACAGTCAATTGATGGATGTGTAAGATTATTACCAGACCGTCTGCTGCAAACTCTACAGTTAATGAATGGCTGCAAAAACACACAGACACACAAAAACAGTATTTAAAGAGTGGTGGGCAATAAATACAGTGAGAGAAGGTGTAGTAAAGATATATCTAAAGATTTAAGGCAGAGCTGCTGGACTGCAGGGTTTAATGACACAGAACAATTTTAGAGGAAAGAGCTTCCAAAGCAGGGTCACCTTAAGGCTATATTATACAAAGCAAGTTCATCTAAAAGTATGAACAACAAATCCCGTTTAACTGAACACTGCTCTGTATTAAAATACTGTCCTCCGATCAAGCTAAGTGGTCCTGTAGTTCACTATTTAAAGAGGTAAATTTAAAGGGTAATTCACACTGCGCATCTACCCTGCTCTGACCAGATTTAATTGCCCTTTCACCACAAAACACCACACTGCCATTTAAGGCTGATTTCAACTGCCTGGTAATCCAGCCTTTAAGCCTGTAAACCTACTAAAATTTGAGAATAAGGTGATGGAACTGGCTGTTTGAGGCCACCTATCTATTTGTTACTTTATTGTTGGCTAACTTTCCTCCGCAGGGCATCAAAAAAGTTAACATGAACCTAAATTAATTTGCTAACTGATATGTCCAATGCTCACAGTCACAGTGACTCTTTACTTACCCTCTTGTCCATGAAAATACAGTCAGCCCGATGGTCTGTTGCAGTTGACTTTGGACATTTTGTTGCTCTCAAGAGAATCTCAATGTCAATGTATTCACTGCTGATCTAAATCACATAAACACGTTATATACAAAATTGCCTACAACTGTTTTAAAGGCAATATAACAAACAATAATCACCCAAAAAATGGCAAACTGTCACAGACTTGACTGCAGCAGATTCAGAGAGAAACTGTGAGAAGGTAAAATTGACCAGGGCTGAGATATACAACCATCACTTTCATTGTGAAGAGACATTAAGCATCATATGCATTGAAATTAAAACATCAAAATCAATGTGATTCTCATTAGTTCAGCTTGCAGATGATGAAAGTTTCACACTTTTGTAAACACTTTCTCAGCAGTTACCTTCGGACGGCCCTGGATGTTATAGAAATTCATGTGCTGACGGGTTCCTTGATGAGCATTTTCGACTGCGAGTTTAATGGCCGTCTTGTAGAGTGCAGGGAGACTGTGGTAATCTTGCTGGGCCTCTGTGGAGATAAGCAGAGCTCCATAAGCCAAAACCAGAACCAGCAGGCGGGTCATCTTCCTCTCAGCTTTGAAGGGAGAAGCAGGACTGAGGACACTGATCTGTGGTCCCCTTATCCAGCACGTCCAGGGGCGTGTCCTTCACCCGAAACAAACAGACCTTTGAACAACATTGGAAAACTCTTCAGGATGAATCGAGGCAGGTGGTCAAGTGGGTTTATTGTTATTTCAGCAATATACACAGTACACAGTGAAAGGAAACATTGTTCCTCCTGGACCACGGTGCAAGACAAAGAAGAAAAACAGAAACAACACAAGATGACACAAGTGCGGGCAAGATAGAACTATACAGAGTGAAAGGAGCACAAACAGAGGGAGAAAGTGCAAGATAAACACAAGAGCAACAATACAATACTACAGGACAAGACAGCGCAGTCAAGAACACAGAGTGCAGCCAGAGCTAACCTGAATAGGGGCATCAAGGTTGCCAGGCAGGCAGAGAAACAGAAAATAGAGGTCTACTTCACATACAACAACCCACAGTGGGTGTGGCAGGGAATACAACACATTACAAACTTCAAAGGCAACAACACCGTCACTGTTAACAGCAACGCCCTTTTAGCAAAGGAGCTAAACAGCTTCTTTGCTCGTCTGGAGGAACACAGAGCAGACATAGCCACACTGCCCCCTCCCCCAATCTCCAGCACTCACAGACTCCCTCTGCAGGAACACCACGCGAGAAGGCACATTGCATCTCTAGGTGTGTGGAGTTTAAGACAAGGCAAGTGATGCTACGATAACATAATTCCTTGGTAAGACCCCACCTAGAATATTGTGTGCGGGTTTGGTTACCATACCTTAAGAAGGACATTGCTGCCTTGGAAAAGGTGCAACGTAGGGCAACGAGAATGATTCCTGGTCTTAGAGGAATGTCTAATGAGGAGAGGTTAGCTGAGCTGAATCTGTTTAGCCTCGAGCAAAGGAGACTAAGGGGGGACATAATCCAGGTGTTTAAGATTCTAACAGGTCTGGATGCTTTTCAGCCAAATGACTATTTCAATGTTAGTTTAAATACCAGAACTCGTGGCCATAAGTGGAAATTAGCTGGAGAACATTTTAAAACGAATTTGATGAAGCATTTCTGTACACAGCGTGTAGTTAGAGTATGGAATAGTCTTCCTGTTATTGTAACACAAGCTAAAACCCTGGGTTCTTTTAAATCAGAGCTAGATAAGATTTTTTGCAAAATTGCTTGCATTGCAGAACAGTATTTTCCCTTTTAAGGTTACTCATTTTAAATCTGGTCATTGCATTTTCATGATTACATTGTTTGTGTCCACTCCGTTATTTCGTGTTTATTGTTTGTTAGGTGTAATGTCTGTCTTATGTTAGTTATAGGAATAAATGCATGTCTTTTACACTACTTCAGCCTCTGTTCATTGAGTGCTCACAAGAATCCCTGCCTGTGCGATCTACGCTCTGAAACCTCAAATTCGCCTGAAATATCGCGAGACTCTCTCTCGTTGGCCGTGAGGGGAGCTTCGCTACCGATCGTTTACATTACCTGGTGACGCAGCTTGTTGTATGAGCCTTCTATTCTAACCCAGGTTATTACGCGATACTGGTTATTAATGAGTTCCATTTAAGTCACACATTAACAGACTCACAGTGTTTCGCAATTGAGTTTGGAGGAGCCGACCATTCGGCATAACAATTGGTTAATAATCACAAGGCAGAAGGTTTAAACTTATTCTGAGCACACAATTTAAATTTTTTATGACCGAACGTGCAGTGAAGAAGCGCTACTGTGAACTGGTTGCCAAAGTCGCACTCATGGCAATCTGAAGGCATTTAAGCGGGATCATAAGGGCTTATTATAGTTATTTTTATTTCTATTATTAGTAGTTATATTATTTTGTTTTATTTTCGGTTATTTCATTGTAGTTCTTTCGTATTAAACTGCAGTGAACCTTAACCATATGTCTGACGAAATTCTCAGATGTAGCGCTTTGTTTCCAGGTTCGATTCGGAGTTTCTCCGTTTCTATATATCCTGGGAGAGATCTCTCTATTAGCAAACGGGAATACTTGTTACGAGGTTCTAACCTAAATTATGTTGCGCTTGGACATAAGACCGATAGCTTAGTTACCTATCAGGATCATACTCGTATGTGTGTGCCTGCTGTAGACAAAGCAAGTTTAACACAACTTTGCGCTGTGAGTGTGTCATTTAGAAATTGGGAGTCTCCTGTGCTTGAGACCCACCGTGGTTAAGCACCATTTGCGACAAATTATAGTGCACTCACAATTTAAATCCGTCGCCGTAACGCGAGCGCCGTCTCGCTTCAGTAATTGTTTTAAGGGGGTTTATACTGTGCAAGGCACAGAAGAAGGCCGCAAGCGGCATGCGCATGCATTAAATGTGTGTGTCACTCATCTTGCGTCGGCAACCGTTTGGTTACCTCTAGTGGTCAGGCATAGAACTTCCACTCCATTTCGAAATTGCGCCTCCAGTGGCCAGGCATAGAACTACCACTCCATTTCGATATTGCGCCCCCGGTGGTCAGGCATAGAACTACCACTCCATTTCGATATTGCGCCCCCGGTGGTCAGGCATAGAACTACCACTCCATTTCGATATTGCGCCCCCGGTGGTCAGGCATAGAACTACCACTCCATTTCGATATTGCGCCCCCGGTGGTCAGGCATAGAACTACCACTCCATTTCGAAATTGCGCCTCTAGTGGTCAGGCATAGAACTAACACTCCATTTCGAAATCGCGCCTCTAGTGGTCAGGCATAGAACTACCACTCCATTTCGATATTGCGCCCCCGGTGGTCAGGCATAGAACTACCACTCCATTTCGATATTGCGCCCCTAGTGGTCAGGCATAGAACTACCACTCCAGTTCGAAATTGCGCCTCTAGTGGTCAGGCATAGAACTACCACTCCATTTCGAAATCGCGCCTCCAGTGGTCAGGCATAGAACTACGACCCCATTTCGATATTGCTCCCCTGATGGTCAGGCATAGAACTACCACTCCATTTTGAAATTGCGCTTCTAGTGGCAAGCCATAGCAGTGCCACTCCATTGAAATTGCACCTCTAGTGGTCCGCCATAGTAGGTTAACAACATCTGAGTTGGGTCTCTGGTGGTCAACTGCGGTGATACAACACGCATAATTGGACACACAGGTTCTTGCCTGAAAGCAGGAATTAACTTCATGGACTAAATCAATTTGATCACAATACATTAACATCCAATTAGGTTATTGTTGCATAACTAATTTATGTTTACAATTGAAGAAGAAACACAATTCATTTGGTTTGATTTCTGTTTAACCTTTTTGATTTATTTTAGGTTTTATTTCACCTTATGCTTTCATTCATTCCCTCTCCCTCAACAAGGGGACTTGCATAGAAGTTCAACCACTATTAACAACAGTAAACCAGTTACGTACACAATCCCATCAGGAAGTCGTTTGGATGTGATCAGTTGAGCCCTTCGGGTGTTGGGTGCTTACCATTCGCTCTCTGCTGGTTGAGCTTGTCTGTGGCTCTGCTGTCACTGCTTGCGATCGTACAGTTTGTCAAAACCGAAGGGGAGTTCTCAGCAACTGGACGCCCAAAAGCGTGTCAGCTCGGCTACACCCACTGACTCATTACGGGCAAGGCTCACAGGTACCTCAGGCGGTCATTACAACTTTTGAGCAGGACCTCGTTTAGGGTGAGTTCTGAGAACGGCCCTAGCTTGGACTCTCACTAGGGTGGGTGATACCTGAAGGCAATTTTGCCAGCCGATAAGCTGAGCTCCACCTCAGTTGTGCATACAGAACACGCCCTTCCAAGTTAACATTGCTGGGAATCGGGGGAGTGGAAGCCGGACTCAGGCTTGCTTAGCTGGGAGAATGATTCCTGGTCTTAGAGGAATGTCTAATGAGGAGAGGTTAGCTGAGCTGAATCTGTTTAGCCTCGAGCAAAGGAGACTAAGGGGGGACATAATCCAGGTGTTAAATCTGGTCATTGCATTACATTTTTTTTGTGTCCACTCCTTTATTTCGTGTTTATTGTTTGTTAGGTGTAATGTCTGTCTTATGTTAGTTATATCCATCCATCCATTTTCCAAACTGCTTATCCTACTGGGTCGCGGGTGGTCCGGAGCCTATCCCGGAATGTGGAATGGGCACGAGGCAGGGAACAACCCAGGATGGGGGGCCAGCCCATCACAGGGCACACTCACACACCATTCGTGATTATATTATTGCACTATACTGTATAAATAAAAAGTAAACTTAATACCAGTTGTGGTAATAAAGTGCACAGAGAGGAAGAGAGAGTAGGGTTTCACATAAACTTATGTTCATTAGCATTTAGTATTCTGATGGCTTTGGGGGTAGAAGGTCTTATTAAATCTGGTTGTTCTGCAATGCATAATAATAATAATAATAATAATAATACATTTTATTTAAAAGCGCCTTTCAAGACACTCAAGGGCACTGTACACAACAAATGATAAAACAAACATAAAAGGAGATAATTAACATAATCCTTAAAAAACAATCCAAAATAAGAAGACAGATTCAAAAAATGGTTATATGGAATAAGCAGTTTTAAACAAGTGAGTTTTGAGTCTAGATTTAAACAGAGGAAGAGAAGTAATGTTAGTAATGTCGGGAGGAAGCGAATTCCAGAGCCGGGGAGCAGAGCAGCAGAAAGCCCTGCTCCCCATAGTGGCAAGACGGTGGGAAGGGACAGAGAGAAGAAGAGAGGAAGAGGATCTGAGGCAGCGAGATGGAATGGCGACCTGAACCAAATCAGACAAATATGGAGGGGAGAGGTGGTGTATGGCCTTAAATGTATACAGGAGGATTTTGAAATTGATGCGATATTTAACTGGTAGCCAGTGAAGCTGCTGCAGAACAGGAGTGATGTGGTGGATAGAAGGGGTCCTGGTGATAATGCGAGCAGCAGAGTTCTGGACAAGTTGGAGCTTATTGATGGATTTTTGAGTAAGACCAAATAAAAGTGAATTACAGTAATCGATACGGGAAGTGACAAGACTATGGACAAGAATGGCGGTGGCGTGTGGGGTGAGAGAGGAACGGAGACGATTAATGTTGCGCAGATGAAAATATGCAGACCGAGTGATATTATTGATATGTGAATTAAAAGATAAAGTGCTATCTAGTATGACACCAAGGCTTTTCACATGTGGGGACGGGGAAACCAAAGAGTCATCTATGGCAATGGGAAAACAATTAGTTTTGGATATTGTTGATTTGGAGCCTACTAGAAGAAACTCTGTTTTAGTACTATTAAGTTTAAGAAAGTTTGAAGAAAACCATGATTTAAGTTCAGCTAAACAGAGGCTAAGGGAAGGTGGAGGAAGAGTGGAATCAGGTTTAGTAGACAAATAAAGCTGGGTGTCGTCGGCATAGCAGTGAAAATGAATATTATATTTACGGAAGATATGACCAAGAGGAAGAAGGTAAATAATGAAGAGGAGGGGCCCCAGAACAGATCCCTGGGGGACACCAGTGGCAACAGGGGAAGGCTGAGAAGTGAAAGATTTAAGCTGAATAAACTGAGTGCGGTCAGACAAATATGATTTAAACCAATCTAATGGTGTATGGGAGAGACCAATGGAGATTAACCTACTAAGAAGAACAGAGTGAGAGATAGTGTCAAAGGCTGCGCTCAGATCAAGGAGAATAAGAATGGTAAGAAACCCAGAGTCAGCTGCCATAAGAAGGTCATTGGTTATTTTTATGAGTGCTGTTTCAGTGCTATGGAGAGGGCGAAAACCGGACTGAAACTGTTCATATAAATTGTTATTAGTTAAGTGAGAATGAATCTGGGTTGCAACTATTTTTTCAAGAATTTTTGAAAGGAATGGTAAATTTGAGATAGGGCGGAAATAATCAAAATGATTAGGATCAAGACCTGTTTTTTTCAATACTGGGGTGATAGCAGAAGTTTTGAAAGAAACAGGAACGGTTCCAGTGGTTAGTGAAGAATGAATGATTGCAAAAATAATGGGAAGCAGAGAGGGTAGACAGGCTTTGACTAGAGGTGTAGGAATGGGGTCTAACTGACAGGTGGAGGATTTTGACTTACAGATAAGATCTGAAATATCAGAAACAGAGGGAAGCTGAAAAGCAGAAAAACAATGTAATGGCAACATAATTTCAGGAGAGGTACTACAAAAAACATCAGGAACCAAGTCTTGATGGATTTTGTGAATTTTGTTAATGAAAAATAACATTAGAGAGTCACAAAAGGAAGATGAATAGAGGTGAATAGGTAGAGAATCTGGTGGCTTGAAAGTAGAGTTAAGCAGTGAAAACAGTGATTTAGTAGAATCTTCATTTGAACAGACAATGTTAGTAAAATAAGTAGATTTGGTTTGATTAATGCATTCCTTATAATATGAAATATGATTATTATACATTTCTTTATGGATTGTGAGACCAGTTCTTTTATACAGACGTTCAAGCTGTCGACCCTTTGCTTTCATAAGCCTGAGTTCAGCTGTATACCAGGGTGCTGACTGAGAAAATAATACAGATTTGATTTTTATAGGAGCAACAGAATTTAAAATACTATTAAGACTACTGTTATAATGAGAAACCAAATCATCTAAAGTGAGCAAGTTATTGAAATGCAAAATACTTGAAAAAGCAACAGAAAGGGTGTCAGAATTAATTTGTTTGATGTTACGGTAAGAAATGGTGCGAGGATTCTTTAATACAGAAAGGGTCATTTTAACATTAAAAGAGAGTAACAGATGATCAGTGATTGGCAGTTCGTCAGCCTTACAGTTGAAAGGAGTTAATCCAGAGCAGCAAACTAAGTCCAAAGTATGGCCCTTAGTATGAGTGGGAAAGTTTATATATTGATTGAAACCAAAACTGTCGAGGCAGGATGAAAAGTTTATGGTGAGAGGATGATTACTGTTGTCCATATGTATGTTGAAATCACCCAGGAGTATTATATTAGGAGAAATAGTAGCCAAGTGGGTCAACAGATCGGCAAAGTCACTTATGAAATCAGAATTTGGCTTTGGAGGACGGTAGATAGCAACTACAACAGTTGGAACAGGTCCCGAGAGTTGACAAACAACGGATTCAAAAGAACTAAAGATAGGTACCGACAACGACCGAACTTTCCAATTCTCACGATAGATTACCGCAAGACCTCCACCACGGCCGGACTCCCTAGGTTGACAGGTGTAAACAAACCCCGGGGGAGTGGAGTCGTTGAGCTGGGAGAAATCTTTGGGCTGCTGCCACGTTTCAGTCAAACAGAAAAAATCAAACTTACGGTCGGTGAGGAGGTCTTGAACGAGATGTCCCTTGCTCGTAAGCGAGCGGATGTTAAGCAGACCGAAGTTGACACAGGTGCTATCAGATTTGGCGAAAGTGTTAGCCGACCTGGCCAGGCTGGCTAATACACTGTGGTTAACAGCCCGGTCAGAGTTCAGTGGAGAACAACGAGAAGTGGACCAGAAAGATTGTATTGGCTTGGCGTTGTCATAATGAAAGTTCCGGCGAGAGCCCCGATGAATATACTTTCGGCGAGGGAAAAATGCGATGTCCGTGTAAGGATGAAGCACAGCCGGCGGTAGAGCAGCCAGGTGAAAGCGAAGTCGGAGGAGCGCATCAGCTGTATACTGGTAAAGGCCAAAACCAGGTCGATGGACCAACGACATGAGAGTCCAGGCAAACACGAACAGTACACAGGTCCTACCAGACAACATCACAGGGGAAGACGCCGGAAAACCAGGCAGCCAGGTAAAATGAATCCGTCAGATATTGTAGTCCGTGGGAGACCGCAGCCAAAACAAACCGGTAGGTTAAACTAGGCCCAATACTCAAACTCTTGCAAAATCCGCCAGTAGTGTCAGAAAATATAAATAGATAAAAGGTGTTTACTAAAAATATTTAAAAATAAAATTAAAAATAAGAATACCGGTGAGCAGCGGCAGCAAAAACGCGCCAGCGTTCACTCAACCGGAACCGGAACCACTCAAATGGTCAATGTCAAGACCACAAATCTACCGTTACTGCGGTAACGTTTACCAGAGGGCAGAAGTTCAAACATCTCATGTGCTGGGTGCGTGGGATCTTTTTAAAATATAATTATGCATATGTAGAACTAGGGATATGATCCTATTAAGTATGATAGTTCTGTCTCATTATTGCAGGATCGACATCCATAGTAACTGTGTTGATCTATCCATTTGTGTGCATGTGTGTGTGTGTGTGTGTGTGTGTGCGAGCGGGTATACCTATCCTACCCCATAACGTGATAAATACCTGTTTTTTTTCCCTTATGGGGACCACGAAACCGAAAACCAGGAAAACTCTATTTTATAAAAATCTGTGACTGCTATGGAAAAACTAAAAATGCAAAACCTCTTGTATTTTGCTGGGTTACTTATGGTTATGGTTAGGGCAGGGTGGGGGTTAAGCTTGTCATAGTTAGCGTTAGCATTTATCCCATAGAAGTGAATGAGCGGGCCCCATAAAGATAGGTATACCCTATGTGTGTGTGTGTGTCCCATATTGCCTGGGCTTCAGGATACCTCATAACCCGGAACTTCATCAGAAGTAGTTAGAAAATGGATGGATGGATGGATGGATGGATGGATGGACGGACAGATCAATAAAAGTACAGAACATCCATTTTACAAAGAACCGTCAACACTAAATGTTTGCACTGGTCATGTTCCTAGAAATTAAACTTCTTTTCTGAAAAGCAGCATGTTCATAAATTAGCTGTTGTTATTCCTTGTGGGAACAAATGCAGATGAAACTGTAAAACAGACTGCAGTGGCAAAACAGTTCTGGCTACCCGCCAGCCCTTCTGCCTGTGCTGCCCTGCCTGCCCGCCCTCCTGCCCATTACGTCCTGCCTGTGCCACCCTCCTGCCTGCCCTCCTGCCTGTGACGTCTTTCCTGTGTGCCCTGCTGCCAGTTATTCTGTATTTACATCCGGACTTAACTAATTGAACCATATAGATCAGGACTTTGTTAACCTGACTTCTGCCCTGTGGAGGATGGGCTCCCCCTTTCACTCTGGTTCCTCCAAAGGTTTCTTACTATGACTGAGTTTATCCTTGCCAATGTGGCTTTATAATTTTTCAGGCTTGATATTGCTCACTGGGACAATTGGGCAGGGACAAAGTAAAGTGCTTTGAGACTATGTAAGGCTGTGAAAATGCACTATACAAAATAAAGTGAATTGACTTGAGTAACGTGGCACAAAGCAACCCTTCTTTGCCACAGGAAATGTCTGGTGCAATTTCTTTTTTAATTGTACATGTCAATTGCATAATACCCTAAACTAATTCATTATTATTTCTATTATTATCATCATCATCATCATCCTGATAAGTATTTCATTAGTATTCCATGGTATTTTGATTTTTCAGGAATCAGTGTGTGTACTGTATACTTTTTAATTTATTTGCACTATGTGTAGTGTCTCTGCAGCTGTACATACTTGCTGCATTAAGCACAAGAACTTCCCTCAGGCATCAGTATAGTTAATCAAATGTAATATTTCTTGCTTGTTTATTAAGTGGTTTTAGGTATTTTGTGTGTTCCACTTAATTTAGTGTAATTAGTCCTAGTTGACTCAGGTTTAGTTAGATTTTTCCTTCTGTTGTTCCTCTGCATCATGCTACTGTCATAAAATTTCAATGTCTTACCTAACTTAAGAGTTTTTTGCATTGTGTTTTGGAGAGAAAGAAATCATAACTTTTTTTCTTTAGATTCATCCACTGATTCTATCACCTATGACACATTCCCCCTGAATATTTGTTTGTTTGTTTATTTATGTATTTGCTTGGGAGGTGGAATTAACAAACATAAATAACTGAATGAATCAGGGTAGTGAAAAACATTTATAAACTTATCATTTTGGTATTGGTACGATCCTGTTCTGGTTAGTTAGCCGAGGGAGTAAATCATCCGGAGTTTCATCTCTCAATCTCCTCCTACACCCACTCAGCATCACAGTATGGACTCCCCAATGCAACTGATCTGCACGTATTTGTACTCTGGGAGGAAATTGAAGCCCCCATAGGAAAAACTCAAAGCCTACAGACATATGCACAAAACCAGGGGACATGCTCAGTTCTGCAGGTCTGGAAGTGTGAGAGAAGGCTATTTATTGAGTTTCCCCTCTGCCCCTGGTAAAGATGAAACATGCACAAGTCTACTTTTTAACCAACTGCTAAGTCATTAAACACACATATACTTACATGAAAGTCTGACTGATACTGGAGCTTCCAGTGCCCGTAAACCAGGTGCTGGGGTACTCCATTTCCTTCTTGATAATTAGCGCCATTGAAAAAAAACTGTGCCTTTCCTAATATTAATTGACTCTCAGACAAATGTACTACTTGAAGACCCTGCCACTATTCGCATTTTCCAGCAGGAGTCACAAATCTTCATTGCATTCAGTTTATTCTCAGATGAGCTCATGCATGTTTCTATGTGCATCTTTACACTTAAACAAATACAGCTGCCTAAACTCTGTTGTTATATTCCATATATATTTGTCGTGACTGGCCTTTTTTCTCAAATGATGGATTTCTGAAACTAAAACTGACAGTAATATAAAATATTTATATTGCCACATAATCGACACATGTTCTGATATGACATAGCATTCCCCTGGACCATAGTGCGACTTAGAGACGAGATATAACATGCCCTTCACAGTAAAACACTAGATAGGTGCAACACTTAATGTCAACGTTGTCAATGTCAATGTTGACTTAATGTCAACGTTAAATTCATGGATGCGCAAATTAAGTAACACAGTAACAGTACAAAAACGAGCAGAGCTGTGTATGGCATGACTATCTCGCGGCGGCGACAAAATATGCTTATCCTTCTAATTATTCAGAAGAAAATATATTTGCAAGCACAGCCGTTCACGGCTTCCGTACAAAAAGCTGTCACTACGCTACAGGAAGAATACACGGCCAATATAGGATTTACACAAGTCTGCTTCTTTTGTTTTTTTTAGTAACAACTTTCACAAAAATGAACAGCAATACTTCTAAAAGTGCAAATCTGTTGCCAAATTAAATAAACAAAGAAATTAATCATAAAAATATTCAATGTATATACAACTAACCATTTCCAATCAAAAAGTACATACAAATCTCCAGTACAAGTTATACAATGGAGCGCAGATAAAACTTTTAAATAGTAATTAACCAAACTATATAAAGAATACAAGTTTGAATACAGGTAATTTGTATAAATTTTACTGTGTTCAGACTGAAAAATCAGCACCAGCCTTACACACATTGCAGTTCTGCTTTTTTCTTCTTTTAGCATAATTATCCGTTTCACGTTCACGAGGCAGAAGATCCCTGCAAATGTGAAAATTCACAAGTAACAGGCACCATTAACCTCAAGCCATAACAGTCTGCTAGCCTGAACAATAGCAAACTCTATGTATTACCAATTATTACGCAGGTTGTCACTTTATCAAATCATGACTGTTACTAAGAAGTGGGAGTGAAACGCGTGTCACGAGATCTCGCGATATTACAACATGAGTTTCTCGTTGGAGCGAAAAGCGGTTTCACGAATGCGCTGCAAATTAGCTGCTGTGAATATGTTGGCATCTGACTAAATTACTATAGTAGATACCCCAGACACTTTTAAATCTTTTGTGTGGCAGCATTTCGGGTGCCCGGCGGAAAATATAAATGGCGAATGAAGGGGGGCTAGGTTGCGTGCTAAACTTTGTCACACTGAGAAAGGGGAACAAACTGGAACACAGGCAGGAAGAGAAGGGGGGCTCCAGCCCTCCTCGTTGTGTAAGTAAATTCCGGAAAGCAGAAGGTACATTGACAGGCTCGTGGTGACATTAAGCTTACGCTTGACCTGCGGGGACATAACAAGGGAGGGGGTCGCTGACGCTGCTAAATTGCAACATAACAAGATAAGATCAAAGGGAATGGGTGTGGGGACTAACGCCAGCAATGTCCAAACAATAGTTATATGTTACGTCAACTGGAAAGATACCAACAAGAACAGTAGACGCCCTAAACGGGGTATAAAAGTTAGACACAGACAACAGGGAGCTGAGCTTCCCTTGGTGTGTACTTTTGTGCATCTGAGAGTGGCTCCCGGATCGATCTGTACAACAAATAAAGAGAGCTGACTTACAACCATCCTTTGCCTCACGAATGCATCTTTTCCTCATCAACGGACTCGGTGGAGTCTAACTCCAACAATTTGGGGGCTCGTCCGGGATGAGGAGAAGGTTGTTTGGATTGGAACCAGAGACGAGGTCTTGGGGACGCAGAGAGCCACGGGCGCCCAGCAATTAGGTGAGCAGAGCCTGTTTTATCGAATTCTGCATATTGGCGATTGCTAAATAAAGTGGCTGGAAGTGTCTCAGGATCTGTCGACCAATATTGTGGCGAGGGCCTGTTGTGCGTAGCTCTGACGGCCTGTGAACAGAGGGTACGGGACCCCGTAGTAGAACCTATTGGCGGAGGATTTAAGTCCACTGTCGTGTCCTTGGTTTGGCAACCCACCTACTGCTGATGAGCAGTAGGACAGCTGGGATTGAGCGTCCCGGGAAATTCAGGACCCCCGAACAGCTAAATTGGTCGGAGGAGTAAGGTTCATCCTCCTTAAAACGGGTTGAAGTCCCGAGGTGAAAGTCCTCAAAGTATTGGGTTAAAGTCCCGAGATTAGAGTACTCAAAGCATCGGGCTAAAAAGTCCCGAGACGTGGGGTCCCAAGGTACCAAAAAGTGTACACAGCGCTATTTACTATTTCGCGTGTGTAAGTGCGTGTTTACTATTCACTATTCCAGTGTGAGTGGGTTTACCATTTACTATTTACTGTTTTGCGTGGTTCGGTGATTGTGTGTGAGTGTGGGTTTAGGTTTTGGTGGTGTTTGTTAGTGGGGCACTCAGAGACAACTAAGAGGTGTACTAAGTGTGGGTGGATAAATCCATCCCCTGAGGCACAGGGGTTGTTGGATCAGGAGAAGTGTAGGTCAGATAAGCTAAAACATGGATCACGAATTTGATAGAGAATTGGATGACGGGGGCTGGGGTCCACCAGTGCGCGGGCGGTGGAAGCCTCTGTGTGAACAGATACAGCTGTTAAAAATAGCAGTGGGAAAAACAGCTCAGGAAAAGGGCCGAGAGAGAGAGACGGCAGATGCGTGGAAGCGTATGGGGATTGCAGTGAAATGTGCAGGATACAAACCGGAGGATAGGCAATCATTAGGAGCACTTTTATGGCGTAAGGTAAAGGAGCATAGCGGCCTGAAAGACGAGGCAGGACGCGAGCTAGTGAAAGCGAGGGTGTTACAACGGGGAAAGTGGAGAAAAGAGGGAGAGAAACAGGAGCAGGAGAGGCGAGCGTGGGCATTACGACACAACTTTGCCCTTATTGGCTTAAGATTTTAGTTACATACATGACGTTTGTATATCTGCTATTTCTCCCGAGAAGCAGGTAAAGCAGTGGTAACTGCTTTTCAATTAATTTACTTGGTAAAATTAAATTTAAATAAATGATATGAATACTGTAATAGTACTCGTGAACTTTGTTTGTTTGTTGTTAGTTACTGTAATGTTGCGCTGCTTTATTTGTTTAATCGTCTTGTCTGTGAAGACATTCAAGTTAATCAAATAAGAACTGCACTGTACACTGTACATGACCATAAAAACTTTGAATCCTTGAAATAAATGTTTTTGATCTTTTCCTTGGCAGTTATCTTTTTACACAGGGCCTCTATGTACACAATAGTTATTTTTTTCACGACTAACAGTATGGATCAGGAGTTGGTTATTGTAAAAGAAGTAATGTGCATGCAGGTGATATTTGTATAGATTTATGTTCACCTCTAGGTGATAAGTTTGATAGTCATTTCTTTTACCGTTTGGTCTCTCGGTTGAACATAATAGTGGCGCGAGCAGCTCCACTTGGTTTTTTAAAAATACTCAGCCATGAACTTCTGGTGAACTCAGGTGAATCCCTTCCTTCAGTAGTAAACCTTGGTATTTTCAGCCGTTTACACATTGTCTCACTAAAAGGTTGATAATATATTTGTCCTTTTACATAATGATGAAATATACGCTAATAAAAGTGAATATTCATAGATTCATGACTAACATAAAGTAGCTAACAGAAACTTAGACTAACAAAAGGTGCAAATACATACTCAGTTGGTTCCATTGTGTTGATTACATTACAATGTTTACATTGTAATGATTATATCATGGATATTTGGCATACTTTTTATAAAATCATAATTCTTATATTCTACGTTAGATAGTGCTAAATAATATTCCATAGATGGATGGACTTTATTAATCCCTGTGGGGAAATTGTTTTTTATGTCTCCCTCAACTTACTCTTTGTGGAGTAAATTGTCCGCGAAGTGCAGCTGCCTGTTGGGGCGCCCAGGGAGCTGGGGGTTAAGGGCCTTGCTCAAGGACCCACAGACGTGCTGTGGCTGGGTTAGTTTCAACTGGTGACCTTCTCATTACAGGCACAAGGACTGACCCCTGCCCCCCAACTGTGTATGAGTAGCATTTATGCTGTTTCTTGAGTGTGAGCTAGTACATAAACCAGCTAGTGTTCACCACTGCAAAAATACTCTAGCTTTCATACACATTTTTTTATTTTCTTACATTGTCCGTTTTTGTTCATAGTCTGTAATATTCTGAATAACGACAATGTAGAGGAAAAACAGATTAAATTCTCCTTGTTTGTAATTTCCCCATGTAATCCACTGCCTTGTGGTAAGAGGTGGAAAAGTCGGACGCGTTGAATGATGAGGATACGATATTGAGTTTAGTTCTTGAGTGGATTTATTCATATGATATATTAACGCACAGTACTTTGAACTGGTTTGTTTGGCTCGAAAGGGTCGATATGCAGACACCATCACACACGGCAAATACGGTCAATGACTGTTTCACTTTGCACCTTCAGCCCTGAGCCGCGTAATCTCAGCACCTCTAATAACAACCATTGCTGCCCCCTACAGGTGGGAATACACTTACACAATAGTAAAGATCACTAAGGCAGGCAGTACCTCTCGTTTCAAGTATTACAATACTATCCATCCATCCATCCATTTTCCAAACCGCTTATCCTACTGGGTCGCGGGGGGTCCGGAGCCTATCCCGGAAGCAATGGGCACGAGGCAGGGAACAACCCAGGATGGGGGGCCAGCCCATCGCAGGGCACACTCACACACCATTCACTCACACATGCACACCTATGGGCAATTCAGTGATTCCAATTAGCCTCAGCATGTTTTTGGACTGTGGGGGGAAACCGGAGTACCCGGAGGAAACCCCACGACGACACGGGGAGAACATGCAAACTCCACACACATGTGACCCAGGCGGAGACTCGAACCCAGGTCCCAGAGGTGTGAGGCAACAGTGCTAACCACTGCACCACCATGCCACCCCTATTACAATACTATATATATATATATATATATATATATATATATATATATATATATATATATATATATATAACATTATATTATAAACAATAAATACGAATAAATAAAAACATTGAACAAATAAACATCATCAATAATATTCATGAATAATTACGCTTAATATACAAATAAAAGAATAGCTCCTGCAGATGATTTCAGATAACTACTGGAACAATGAGTTCTGGAGGGGAGCAAGCTCTGTTACATGCTATAGAAATGTTGATCTGATTCCTTTCATTATCAGATTGTTACCACTGTTAAAAACCACAGATATTGTATTCTGATTGTATGCATTTCCTTATTAGGGCATGTCAGTTACTTCTGTTAAAAATCAGTTTATTCTGACGTCGTAAATTTCCTGACCAGAGTTTACCCTCTTTAAAGTGATGGAGGTCCACTTGTGCCAAAGATATGTCAATATGCATATGAGATTTCGTTTGTGCCAAAAATATGTAAACAGCACACAGTCTATGTCGACTGAGAATGTGACAAAGAATTTTTCTGTGACAATTCTATTATGTCAATGAGTTTGTCTGTGGAGCCCCTGAAGGGACCTAATGGTGTCCGCTAATTAGATACCCAGAAATAAACTGTGTGGCTCCTGCCCAAGCATTGCTGCCCAAACAGCAGCTTCCTCCTTATGCCGCCGAGGGAGGAGTAGCAAGTGGTTCCCCTGCCCCTTCCCCTCTCCCCCCTGCAGACGAGGATCATAACCATTCAGCACCCGACTCTACCTCCTTCTCGGTGATGAAGTGCCGTGGCGAAACACTCAGGCAGCAGGACGAGGTAGCAGAAATTCTTGCCCCTATGTTGGTTTGTCCAAATCCTCAAGGGGGAGATGAGGTTTGCTCATCTGACACTGTAGATGAAGGAGTTGAAGGACATTGCCAGTGACCTGCTGGATCCCAGGCAGAACAGACCTCACCATGCGACAGCCCTTCAGAGACTGGTCCTCCTGCGCATGGACTGGGGCATGATGCATCAGTTTAAACAGGAGCCTGGTAAATCCTGCGAGTGCTACACCGAGCGACTGATGGCAGCATTCTCCAACTACAGCGGGATGGACTCCCCCAGCGGACCGAGAGTGTATGTGATGTAAAATACACTAAGATAACTCAGTTCCTTTAAAGAGAGGCACTTTTAATACTCTGTATTTTTTTCGTGTGCTGTACCCTTAAAAAGTACAACACTAGTACTCCATATTCAAATAGTCCCATTAAAAACTACAGCCCCCAAACATCAAACTGCATGCTTCTATGTCACCTACACTTCATTAAGCAATATTAACACAAGTAACATGTTTCATCACTTAAAGCCAATCTAACTTTTTAAAAATAAAGTCTGTTTCAACTGGACTTTTACCTAAGTAAAACAAACATTTTATGTTCTAGTTTTCTTAAAACTACTGAAACAAATAATTGGCTACACTGCAGTTCCGCTGTTTTGTTTGGCACCCCTGCGTGTCCTGCATTGTGTGGAAAAAACCTGAAGGCTGAGGAATGTTATGTAACACAGCTAGAATGTAAAAACTCTCTCTGGTGTAATTCACTGCGTAAAACCAATGGTGCTAAGTGTGGTGTCTTCTTCATAACACTCCCTGATGTTTGTGTCCGTGACCATGAGATAGGGTGGGCTGCTTTTCTTCCTTCCTTTGACTAGTATTCCTCCTAAATTGTTCATCTGTATTTGCTGCATTGGTACTTGTTGATGTGCGTGTGCCTTGTGTCACGATCGCCGTTTAACGGGAGCGGCGGACGGGCAGGAAACAGGCAAGGCAGGCAGGATACGGGGAAATACGGGGATTTATTAGGAACACGGGGTGCAGGAAACATCTCACGCAGACGGACTTCAATGACGGACACTGAACTCTAGTAAGACATGGACTCAAATAGACAGGACTGATTGAAAATAATCGGACACAGCTGGGTACGATCAGGGAAGCACACGTGGATAATCAGGGGGCGTGGCACACACGGTGGTCGGACTGTCCGGGACCTCCTCGGGGACTAGGGCAGGAAAGTCTGGAGCTGGGTCAGGGACAGGAGTGGGGCCAGGAACAAGAGCCCCAGGGGGCACAGTCATTTGAGGCAGAGGGAGCGCCTCGGGTTCTAGGGCCGCAGGGGGCAGCGGAGGCGGCTGCTCGGGCTGCGCAGGAGCTACGGGCGACGAAGGCGGCTGCTCAGACGCTGTAGCAGGAACCCAGGACTTTATGCTCAGCCCACTGCTGTTAACTCCGATGACTCACAACTGAGCAGCAATGCACATTTCGAATCACATCATCAACATCAGGCTGATGACAAGACTGTGGGTCTCGTCAATAAAAACGGTGACTCAGCATACAAAGAGGAAGTGTGATGACTATCGGACTGCTGCAGAGCCAACAACCTGTCTCTGAATGTTGACCAAAGAAATGGTTGTTGACTTTAGAAGAACACAAAGCACAGAGTGACCACTCTCTGCTGCACATCGATGGCTCATCTGTGGAGATCGTAGAGAGTACCAGATTCCTTGTTGTCCATCTGGCGGAGAATCTCACCAGGTCCTTCAACATCAGCTCCATAGTAAGGAAAGCACAGCAGCACCTCTACTCTCCACGGAAGCTCAGAAAAGCCCATCTCCCATCCTCACACTCTATTGGGGAACTGTTGAAAGCACCCTGAGCAGCTGCATCACAGTCTGCTTTGGGAACTATGTCGCCTCAGATCGCAAGTCCCTACAACAGATAGTGATGACAGGTGAGAAAATCATTGGAGTATCTTGTTAGAGAAATATGTACTTTTTTTATTATCATTTTGCTAGACGCTTGGAAACAACACCCTGCCGCAGCTTGATCTTAATTGAGCAATAACACGTCTCAAGAACTGTCGCTTGAATATTTCCACCCCATATATGGTGACAAACAATGTTCAATGTCAGTTGCATATCCTGTTTGTGTACCTCAATAAAAGACACTGCGAGGGGAGTTCCTTTTTCGAAGTTGGCCGAGTTCGACTGAGAGGCTGACACCTCGAGGTCAGGACCGGGCTTCCCTTTGTAAGGAAAAGTGGTAAAAATGCCCCAAGGTTCTTGGTTGATCATTTGAATGCAGACAATGTTAGGAATTTATGATCATGGGGGAAGCCAGGGAGAGAATGGGGGTTCCAGTTGGCACCACTAGGGTGATAAGGATAAGATAAGGTGATAAGAATTTAATTACAATGATCATAAAAGTCTCTACCCTGTTCTGTCCTGTCCCCGTCTCAGGATCCTCACACTCCAGGGGGTCACTCTTTATATGTAAATTCACTCACAACACCTACACACAACACCTTGGTGGGGAGGGCCTTTTTGGGTATAAAGGGGGGTGAAGAACTGTCTTCAATTTGTGTCTGAGCTGCCTTTCAGTACCCGGTGTGTCTCTACACTGTATTACATTGTATTATTTTTGCTGTTCAATAAACCATCATTTTGCTGAAACTGCGGAGACTCTGCAAGTGGATTCCCTACACCTTGCAGCAAGTAAAACGTCATCACAGCTGTCTGTGTTGTTCTGTGTTCAGAGACTGGTTTGTTTCCAGCGCATCTTCAGAAGAAGATAACCCTAACATATCTCTCCCCTCCATCACGGATATTCACACCACACACTGCATCCGCAAAGCCACCACCATTGTGGATGACCCCACCCACCCCTCACATTATCGTTTCACCCTCCTGCCTTCTGGAAATAGGTCCCGGAGCATTCGGGCCTTTACAGCCAGACTCAAACAGCTTTATCCCCCATGCCGTCAGACTACTGAACTCTCAGGGACTAATCTGATACCACACACACATACACTCATTAACACACTTTATTATTTAACTACTATTTTTTTATCTTATTGTAGCCATGTTTACAGTTACTTTTATTTATTTTTATTGCTACCTCATTGCACAACCAAACTGCACCTTATCAGTATTGGGTTTACTGTGCTGTTTGTGCTCGTTGGTGTCAGTTGTCCTCTCTTTTTGCACTGTCCTGCAATGTTTGCACAGTTTTTGCTCATTATGCACCATACAGTATGTTGCTAGGTTGGTATGTGTTAGTCTTGTGTTAATTTAAGTAGCACCTTGGTCCGAGGGAAACAGTTTCTTTTGTAACTGTACTATACTCAACTGTGTAAAGTTAAAAATAACATTAAAGACCTACTTGACTTGACTTTTACTGATAACAGGTGCTAAAGTGAAGTGACTTGCTTCTGGGAAAGATCTCCAGCTGAAATTCTCTACAACAATTATGGGAGAAATATGGGAAGGACGCGGCGTCAGACCTGCCCCAGTGGGACGAATGTGGTTTTCCTAGAAACAGCAGCTTCAGTCCCAATCAGATAAGCCAGATGCGTTTGAAATTAGAGGAACAGGATCAGACTGGTTGCTCAGGTATTAATGTGGTAGAACTAAAACGGAGACAAATTGGAAGGTGTTTCAATTGTGGGAAAATGAGACAAAGCAGGCAGAGGAGATGCGGGTGGCAAAAAAGCATGAGATAAGGAATGCAGAGAATGTGGATGAGGGTGAGACTCCTGTGAAAACTGTGTATTGAAAATTAGGGCCACAGTATTGTCATCCATCCTGTCAGGGTATGTGGAAATACACTGAGGGTAAATGGCCTAATGCAGGAAGTGTCTTAATCCTATAACATCCAGCTGATTCAGGCTGTTGGGACAGTGTGGGACTGCACTCTTCTGGCTGGGACCTCGAATAAATGAATGAATGTTACATGTATACAGCCCTTTTCTAAGATACACAAAGAGCTTTACAGAGGCAATGGGGAGCCACTTCAACCCAAAGGTGAGGCAGCAGGAGAGGGGGCCCAGGCAGAGAGAACAGCCAACAAGAGGGGTGCTTCCACAGACAGGACGGGGGCCCCGGCAGACCAACGCTGACGACTCCTGGGACCAAGTCAACAGAGCAGCTGTTGTCATTGTGACTCACCCTCATACATCCATCCATCCATTGTCCAAACCGTTTATCCTACTGGGTCGCGGGGGGTCCGGAGCCTATCCTGCAAACAATGGGCACAAGGCAGGGAACAACCCAGGATGGGGGCCAGCCCATCGGAGGGCACATTCACACACCATTCACACACCATTCACACACACATGCACTCCTACGGCCAATTTAGCAAGAGAGAACATGCAAACTCCACACACATGTGACCCAGGCAGAGACTCAAACCGGGGTCCCAGAAGTGTGAGGCAACAGTGCTAACCGCTGCACCACCATGCCGCCCCACTGTTGGTTACATGTGTACATATTTTGTCTGATCTCTTCACCACCAGGTGGCAATATAGCAGCTCCAGAGTTGTTGATGGCTAGAGTAAAAATAAAAACACAGTAGCACAGAGGTGTAGCTAAAAATTCTGGGCCCCTGACAGAATGTCACCTTGCGCCCCTCTATCGAATTTTACATACTGGGAGAGAGATTTGTTGAGCCATCTTCCAATCTAATCCAATCCAGCTTTATTTAAAAAGCACTTTAAACAACCTTATCGACCAAAGTGCTGCACAAAGGAATAAATAAAAATATTCACAAACTTAAAAACGAATTAAAATAAATTTAATAAAAACCAAAACATTAAATGTAAGTAAATGGCCATTAATAAAATAAAAATATTATATTAATAATTATTTATGAATATATAAAAATTTATATTAATAAAGAAAAGGCTAAGATTGAAATAAAATTTACTATTAAAGTTAATATCTCACAAGGTGTCCAAGGAGAAGAGATGAGTTTTAAAAAGAGATTTAAAGATTTAAAGAGAAGAGGCCTCTCTAATGTGAAAAGGCAAATCATTCCACATTTTAGGAGCTGCGAATGCAAAAGCTCGATCCCCTCTAAGCTCACGCTGAGTCTTAGGAACCATCAGGAGCAGCTGATCAGCTGACCTGAGAGAGCAGGTGGGGGTGTAAGGGTGAAGCAGCTCACAGAGGTCAGGTGGAGCAAGACCCTTGAGGGCTTTAAAAGCAAATAACAGAATTTTAAAATGAATCCTAAAATGTACGGGCAGCCAGTGGAGTGAGTCTAAAATGGGGGAGACATGCTCATATTTCCATGTGCGGCAGTATTTTGAACCTTCTGGAGGTGAACAATAGTGGAGCCTCTAACCCCAACATAGAGGGCGTTACAGTGGTCCAAACTAGTACCGACAAAAGAGTGGATTACTGTCTCAAAGTGCTGCCTAGAAAGAATTGGCTTTATTTTGGCCAACTGCCTCAATTGTAAAAAGCTTGACTTGACAACTGATCTTATCTGCGTGTCAAACTTAAGGTTGGTGTCGACTTTAACCCCTAGGTGTGTGATGACTGGTTTACAATATTGTTCCAAGGAACCTAAAATTACAGTGGAGGTCAGAGGAGTGGAGTTACCAAAAACCAACACTTCTGTCCATTACCTCCCCACTTCCTTGTTAGTTACATTATTTGTTCTGCATTACTGTACTGCTTTGGAGCCTTTTGATATTAAGGTGAATAACACAGTGAAAAAAGAGACAGATGCATTGACAGCAGTTGTGGCCACACTTTGGACTGGGAGTGTAAGAGCAAAGGAAACTGAATCCACTATGTTCTGTCCTGTAAATTTTTATTAAACACATGACACACATACGAGTCCTGTTTTAACTTTCAGGGCTGATGGTCTGCAGCCTGGCTTGTGGTCTACAGTGCAGCGCAGGTGCAGTCACTGTGCTGAGCCCGGCGTTATAGTAATGATGCAGCCTTTCACACTGACCAGTGAGAAATAACCTTGAAAATGACTGTGCTCTTTGTGGTTCTCCTTTTGGAAACATCTTACCACCAAGCAACAGACATTTGACAACAGACTTCTACTCATCAATTATCAGAAATGTCATGCAGTAATCAGAGGTTAGACGGAAAAAATGACTTTTGTATTTTTCATCTTTTATCTTGGAGCAAACAGTTTTAATTGATGTACATGAGAGTAAATGGTGAATCAGTTTATTTGCTTTCTAGCTTTCTAGCACTTGGCTACCCAACCATTCATCAGTATGTGACCACTGCCATCTGGCTGAGTAAGTCTACTGTAATACTATTATTACAGTAGTATTATTAGTATTATTATCAGCTTATTGTGAGAATGGGGTGTGGGAAAAATGTCTTAAATGCAGACTGGTTACGGTGATCAGGAGCTTACTAATGAAAATGAGAAGAGCAAAGGGTTTGAACATCATAGTGGTTCCACTTGTTTTGAATCAGCCAGTGAGAAACTGACAAAGGGACCGGAAACAGGGAGGTACATGCTACAGAGCAGGCTGATCTGATTGGCTGTTCACACAGGTTTGCACGGCACTGCAGTGATTTACATTTTAATTTTTCTGGGTGTCTGTTAGCTTAACCCTAATAAATCAGTTTCACTTGTTGGATTTCCACTTATGGTCCAGCATGGTGGTGCAATGGTTAGCACTATTGCCTCACACTTCTGGGAGCTGGGTTTGAGTCACGGCCATAACACCATGTGTGTAAAGTTTGCATGTTCTTCCTGTGTTGTTGTGGGGTTTCCTCCAGGTTCTCTGGTTTCCCCCCCCCCCCAGTCCAAAAACATACTGAGGCTAATTGGAGTTACCAAATTGCCTGTAGGTGTGACTGGTATCTGTGCCCTGCGATATGCTGGTGGCCCATGCTGGGTTGTTCCTTGCCTCACACCCATATCCTCCAGGACAATGTACGCTACTGTAATACAGAATTGAGATCTTGCAAGTACAAGTATGAGTACGTTGGAGGGCACGTCAGAGGCGGAAATGCTGTAGGTGACGTCAGACGCCGGAGACTTGGCGGAAAATCTGAATGAACAGCGAGGGGAATTTGGAATCTCTTGTGGAATATATCGACTGGTACTTCAACATTATAGTCATGAAGAAGAACGCAGATGCATCTTCTCCAGCCAAAAGCGAGACACCGTCCTCCAAAAGAAGTTGCCCGGCAGACTCCCCTGGCACAGCATCGCCGACTGGTAAAGACTTTGCCGACATCCTGGATTCAATCGACAAACGATTGTCCAGCTTCGACGAGAGGTTGGCTCTCGTCGAGATTCTACATCAGGAATTCAAATCCCCGAGGGAATCTTTGGAATTCAACCAGCAGCAGGTGGAAACACTCGCTGCTGAAAACACCTCACTATGGGACTCGGTTAAGTCTCTAACTGAAAATGTGACCCATCTAAATGAAGAAAATAAAAAAATAAAAGAGACTGTCGTCGATCTACAGGCCTGTAGCATGAGAAATAACCTGGTGTTTTCAGGCATCCCAGAATTACCGTCAAAACCTTTATCAAGAACCACCTGAAGCTTTCAGAGGACACTGAAAAACATCTGCTTTGAGAGAGTCCATCGGCTGGGAGCCAAGAGGCCTGGTGCACTGAGACCGTATCCTATTGTGGTTAAATTTGGATATTTTAAGCAGAAGGAGCAGGTGAAGAGCCGCGGCTGGGAGCTGAAAGGAACAGACTTTGTCGTAAACGACCAGTTCCCCAAAGAGATCCTGGAGCGACGCAAAGTTCTGTTCCCAATCCGACGCAACTTTATTTAGAAGGGTTCCCGAGCTCTCATCGCCGTAGACCAGCTCTACGTGGATGGGCAGCTGTACGGCGACCCCAGTACCACTCCCTGGTAGCCAGCTTAAACTACAGGCAGACGTTTTATTACAAGAGACTCATAGACCTGCCAAAGGATGAACTTAAAACACCCGAGTTTCCCAATGTGTTCTCAGCCTGCTATAACTCTAGGCAAAGTGGGCACTAGGGGGCAGCGTGTGGCTCAGTGGGCTAAGCCTGTATCCTTGTAATCAGAAGGTCGCAGGTTCGAACCCAGCCTCAGCACGTCTGCGGCTCCTTGAGCAAGACCCTTAACCCCCAGCTCCCTGGGCGCCACTATGAGTGGCAGCCCTTCGTGGTCAACTTACTCCACAAAGAGCAAGTTGAGGAGGCGTAAAGATTATTGATCCCCTGTAGGGAAATTAAGTTATTTATTTATTTATTATTATTATTATTATTATTATTATTATTATAATAAAGAGGGGTAGCAATTCTAATACATCTATCCACCCATCCATTTTTCAAAGCGCTTATCCTACTGGGTCGTGGGGGGTCCGTAGCCTGTCCCAGAAGCAATGGGCAAGTGGCAGAGAACAACCCAGGATGGGGGGCCAGCCCATCGCAGGGCACACTCACACACTATTCACTCTCACACGCACACCTAAGGGCAATTTAGCAACTCCAATTAGCCTCAGCATGTTTTTGGACACTGGGGGGAAACCGGAGTACCCGGAGGAAACCCCACGATGACATGGGGAGAACATTCAAACTTCACACACGTGACCCAGGCGGAGACTCGAACCTGGGTCACCCAGGTGTGAGGCAACAGTGCTAACCACTGCACCACCATGCCGCCCCCATGGAACACCATAATACTCAAAATTAAATTAATAAAAATATCCATCCATCCATCCATTTTCCAAACTGCTAATCCTACTGGGCCGCAGGGGGTCCGGAGCAACAGTGCTAACCACTGCATCACCATGCCTCCCCATTCTAATACATAAAAATGTCAATTTCACAGTACTCAACACAATTATAGATCCACAGGGTAGATTTATAATCATTAAATTATCTATACTTAACAAAAAGTTATGTATTGTTAATATATATGGTCCAAATGTTGATAACCCCTCATTCTTCCACGTTTTCTTTACCGCACTCTCTGAACACCAGGACTGCGCACTTGTTCTTGTGGGCGACCTCAACTTTGGACTAAATAAAGAAATGGACAGGCTCAGTACAGCTGCTCAGCGCAATTGGGAATCCACAAACATAGTTAAACAGCACATGAGCGACTATGGACTTTGCGATGCATGGCGTTCTCTTCACCCCACCCGTAGGGAATATACTTTCTTCTCACATGTCCATCACTCTTACTCTCATCTGGATTATTTCCTAGTCAGTAGCTCTCTGCTGAGTGACATTTCAGACACAGAGATACACCCTATAGCTGTCAGCGATCATGCTCCTGTATCTTTAACCCTAATAAATAAGAAGGCCATTCCACCAAGTAGAAACTGGAGATTTAATACATCATTGCTTAAAGATGGAGATTTTATTAACTATTTTAAAAAAAGAGTGGGCTTTATATTTAGACTATAATGACCTGCCTGGAACATCAGCATCTGTTCTCTGGGAAGCAGGCAAAGCTGTGATGAGAGGTAAAATAATCTCATTCTCATCACATAAAAAGAAGAGAAAACAAGTGTATCCAGGACTTAGAAGAAACCATGTGTCACGGGAAGGTTCGGGTGGACAGGCGATCGTGCGGGCGGTGGTTCAGAAAACCAGGCTGACGAGCAGGATCGGGGTAATCGGGGTTTATTCGGGAAAGGGAGACACGGGAGACAAGCGAGGCTAGATACGATCAGTTAAAAATAAATATGGAAAAAAACAACTATATGTGCTGTTAAAGACTGAAATGGGGATACAGTATATGACCCTGACAGAAAAAACAGCACTTTCAGGGACTTTTACAAATCTTTATATTCACCACAGATAAACCCATCTAAAGACGAAATTGATCAGTTTCTTGATAGTATAACCCTTCCGAAATTATCAGACAATCAAGCGATGGCACTGGATTCTCCGCTGACACCAGGTGAACTCCAGGAAGCCCTGAACGGTATGCCCAATAAAACGGCTCCAGGTCCAGATGGATTTCCAGCAGAATTCTATAAAGAATTCTGGACAATTCTGGCATCAACATTCTGCAGAATGTTGCAAGAAACCAGGGAAAATGGTCGGCTACCACCAAATATGAATTCTGCAAACATTAGTCTCTTGCTAAAACCAGGCAAAGATCCTACAGTATCTACCAGCTATCGTCCAATATCCCTTATAAACGTTGACCTTAAAATAATCTGCAAAGCTCTCTCAAAAAGAATAGAGAAGTTAACCCCTCTCATAATTCATCCTGACCAAACTGGTTTCATAAGGGAGGCACTCATCAACAAATACACGTAGATTACTTAATCTAGACATAGACTATTCATGCAATAAAAACCTTCAAATTACAATACTGTCTCTAAATGCAGAAAAAGCATTCGATAGAGTTACAGTAACTGGAATTTTTTATTTGCAGCTTTATGCAAATTTGGTTTCAGAAACTCTTTCATAAACTGGTTAAAAATATTATATAGTTCACCAACAGCATGCGTCAGGACGAATGACTAAACATCCTCCAGTTTCTGTCTCAAGAGGGGCACCAGCCACGGATGTCCTCTATCCCCCTCATTGTTTGCGATTTTTATTGAACCACTAGCAGCAGCAATTAGACAGGCTACAGTGATTAAAGGCATTAAATGCAGGAATGTAGAACATAAGGTAAGACTTTATGCGGATGATGTGTTACTTTTTCTCCAGCATTCACAAACCACTCTTTCTGAGGTAATTACATTAATAAACTCTTTCTCAAGAGTCTCAGGTTATTCGATAAACTGGTTAAAATCTACAGTTCTTCCAATTAATTGCTCCTTCCAGAATAATTCTTCCTCTCCACTGTAGTCTGGAGATATTAAATATTTAGGAATTAATGTTACACCTAGGCTGGCAGATTCAACTAAACTAGACCATTTCCCACTTTTAAAGAAAGTAGCGGATGATCTGGTTAGGTGGAAGTCCCTACCCATATCACTTATGGGAAGGGATGCCTCAATAAAAATGATGGTTTTGCCAAGAACTAATTATTTATTTGCAATGATCCCGAGCAAAACATCACCTGACTGGTTTAGATCTCTGGACTCCGCTATCTTTCCAGAGGAATTCAGATGAACCCCCACGTATTAGCTTAGAAACACTGCAAAGGACTAAGGATAAAGGAGGACTAGATCGGCCTAACTTTCACCACTATTTCTTTGCCAACAGGCTCCAAAACATCTCAGGGTGGTTAAAACATACCCTCTTAGATGAGCCTTGGCCAGACGTAGAACAGGCACTATGCAATAAGATAGAGATTTTGGATTTACCATTCATTAGCTCAAACATCAAAACGACAGGAATGCTTCAAAAGCATCAGTATCAGCTCTTTTCTGACAGCGTGCTGGGAGTTTCTAAAAATGACTGAGTCTTCATTAATCCCATGCAAGCGTACTCCCATCTGGAACAACCCTGATGTACTACTAAACAATAATTGATAAACTTCCCAGATTGGAGTTGTAAAGGTATTAAATACTTGGAACATATATTTGAAGGAATAGACTTTATTCCCTTTGACATATTAAACAATATGGGATTAGCAAGAATAGATTTTTAGAATATCAACAAGTTAAATCTATAGTAAAAAAAAAAATAAGGTCTAATCAAATCAAATTACAAATACCGCAAAGTGTGGCAGAATTCCTTAATCTGAAACCCCCCAAATTACTGTCTAAAATATACAGGACACTTTCTAAAATGGATGACTCATTGCAACATGGGTGGAAGATCTATCAGTCAGCTGGGACCACAATTTCTGGTCTAAGATATGTTTAAAAACCTATAAACTGATTAGAAATTCCAGTTTACAGTTAATACAATACAAAATCCTGCATAGAGTGTGTAATATTCGTGCAGAAAATATTGCATAATTTGTTAGACACAGAATTGATTATTTAAATGATGTGTACGTGTTAAATAGAAGCTTTATGTTGATTGGTTAATGCACACGTGATCTGTTTATGCATACTTGCTGAGACTCAGTCGGAGTAGTTCTACCTGCCTGTACGGAGTACAACATAAACTCCGTGTCATTCAATAAAGATTCTGCACAGCTATCCTGCCGTAATTCTTTATAAACAAGACAAAACATGGTGCGAGAGTAAAAGTGAATCACACGGACACAATGGACGTCGCTGGTGTTCCGTCGCCCCGCATGGACAAAACAGACAAACAAGACAAAACAGCATAAACGTCAAATTCTCAAAACGAATACTGGAAGAAATAATCAAGCTTAAAATTGAGTATTATATTTGTGACCTTGAGCGAGTACCCCCCTAATCAAGCGGTATCCAAAGCGAGCACACAGGAGAGATTAGGGCTGGATCATAAAAGTATTTATTGGTTTTATTAACAATCGCAACAAAAAGGGGAGGGTTCAATAACTCCCGGTGACCTGGTTGATGTTTCCACTGGTGAAGTATATCCCCCAGTAGGTAGTTTAAAACCCCGGCCCGCGCCACTGGGCAGCCAGAGATATCCTCACAGCAGGCTGGGACCCTATTGCTCGATTAGCACCCCTGGTTTAAACAAATCAAAATACCATATACTCAAAACAACAAAATAGTCCTCACTGCAGAACAAAATAAAAACCAATACCGACAGCGCACAGCAAATCCACTCCAATACGCACACTGGGGTCGTCAGAGCACTGGTCCCAGGCTCCAACTAATAAGCCCAGGGACAGCCTGCTAGAGGGTACGGACAGAGTCACCCGAGAAAGTCCACGGTCTCAGCGGAGTTATACATGTGTATCGTTCGCAGATAATTTTACAAAGGCAGTATATACGTTGCGCCCTAAAAGAGGGGAAGAGAAACAGTGGGTACAACTTTCCCCAAAGGTTGCGGTTTCCTGCAAATGCCAAAACAGAAATTACAAAACCCACACTCCATTCCTCATAATAAACATAAAACCAACATGTATCCCACACAGCAAAAGCGTTTATCTACCTCCAGAGGACCCGCACTCACACCAGCCGATCAGGTTTTCACCTCCGGTCGCTCTTTTATATATTACCATCGCGTCAGTCAATAATTAAAACTATGTCCGACTCAATAGCAATTAACTATGTTAGGAAAAAGATAAAACCCATACCTTGTCTTTGCAAACAATCTTGTTCTGGATACACGACTTCACCCCCTTGTGCCTTTGGGCAAATGCGTTCGTCCCTCACCATCAATGCCCCAAAACTTCACGAAGAGTGGTCCGCCTTATCCAGAGGAAGACTAGGCTACTTGCCGCACTCCCTCTTCCCAAGAAACCTCCAAGACCAAACAGTACTTCGATTCGAATCGCGAGATTACGCGGGTATAAATCTGATGGAATACCGCGCCCCATATCATCATAAAAATCCCCTCGGGGTATCAAAATAAAGGTCCCCTTTTCAGCTATATGGTCGCTACTCGTACCGGTTATATATTAATTGTTGTTTGTATTATGGTATAAAATTTTATCAAGAAATTGACTAAAACAACACCTGATGCACTGACAAATATAATACATTTTCATACCCGTAGTATCATATTTGATACACACATTTTCAGCACGTTTTTCTATAAAATATTTCATGATATATTAAGTTATTATTAGTTAGTTCACACTAATAAAGACTCATTTTGAAATATAATTAATTTTCGCTACATTGCGCTTACTGTAACTGTTCCCAAAATAGGACTTCTTATCCCATGAAAATCCTGCCGGCTACAACGTGTTTGCAGCCGTCAGTGATTCTTGAAAAAAAAAAGACGTTTTCCATCTGAACTACATAGGTCATCCACCAGAGGGCAGAATACAGGTATATCATTATATACACCAGGTTTTTGAGGAAAGGGATAATCGTATTACTGACGTAGAGGTCTTAAATATGATACATGTGGCGTTATAGGGAGTTAATGTAATTTTCTATTCACTCATGCAAATAAATAATTGTTTGATAACAAAAAAATACATTTGTTTTAATTCTTTTTTCCTGTAAACATATCACTTGTCCCCCCCCCCATGCTCCCACATTCAAAAATGAAACTTTTGATAGCACTTTATTGCCATCGGTTCCACGGGAATGCAGACCTCTATTCTTTTCTTCTACCTGGCAAGTCCACCATTATAATAGCAATTCACCAAGGTGCAAGCGCATGTAGCTCTTAAAGAAATTGTTTGAAAAAATTAGTTTATAGCATGTTTACACCCTAAATACACCAGTGACTGAGTACAACCCTTGTGGACCAGGCGCCTGGCTTTGACTATTTTTCTGCCATTAAACTAGCAAACATGGGTTGGCCATGAAGTAAAATAACTTGTGCCTTTAAATTGTTAAAAAAAAAGTCCTGTGTGTTGTAAAGTGAGGTATGAAACAGATACCAGGCTGCTTCAGTGAGGGTCAGCGTAAGTTTTATTCATGTGATTTTGCGGTTTCAACTGTTTCATTGGAATCAATCCAAGCAGCAGCATGAAGACTGTAAACCAAAGAAGTGGGACGATGCCTGAGAAGAACAACTCAGTCAATCCTCACGTCTCCTCTCTCCTCAGGCGATTGATGGACTCTGAGCATGACACATGTACAAAAGATGAGGACTCTTCTCCACTATTCGAATGGAAATTGTTCTTAATCTTTTATTTATACCTTTTGCTTATACCGTAAGATTTAGGAACACACTGAAAAAGATCAACTTTAATACATTTGAAGGTTGAAGTTATTGGAATTTGTTACGGCTGATTTGGTGGAATATGTTTTTGGACAGAACTGTCAAAAAATGTGGAATGAAAATGCAGTTTAATGGTTGAATCTGTAGCTTGCCTAACTTGCTATAAATTACACACACATGCAGCATTAAAGTAACAGGGAGCTATTAGAACAGAGTTGTTGTATTACATTAACACAGACCAGCAAAAAATATAACATTATTCTAACATTAATGTAATGTTGTTCTGAATAGATTTCTATGTCCAGTCCTGATTTCAAATTGGGCCTTTAAGCCTAGAATATGGTCAGTTTTAAAAACACTTGACTTTGTTGCAACTCATTTTCATGTTAATGTCATCTTTCCTGTTAATGTGAGTTTGTTCTGTGTGGGTCTCTGTCTCAGGCTGTCATTTTATTCATAGTTATTCATAAAATACTTGACTTTGTTGCAACTCTGACTAAGTTGAATTCCATCAAGTGGTTAACGGGTGTGAAGATAAATGTAAGGTACTCCATCTAGGGAGCAGAAATATAAAGTACAGGTATTTCATGGGTGTCACTGAAATAAAGGTAGCTGATCATGAGAAAGACCTTGGTGTGTATGTTGATGCTTCCATGTCCCATTCTCGCCAGTGTGAGGAAGCAATAAAAAAGGCCAATAGGATGTTGGGGTATATCTCCAGGTGTGTGGAGTTTAAGTCAAGGGAGGTAATGCTAAGATTATACAATTCCTTGGTGAGACCTCACCTAGAATATTGTGTGCAGGTTTGGTCACCATATCTTAAAAAGGACATTGTGGCCTTAGAAAAGGTGCAGCGTAGGGCCACAAAAATGATTCCTGGTCTTAGAGGAATGTCATACGAGGAACGGTTACTTGAGCTAAATCTGTTCAGTCTCAAGCAAAGGAGACTGAGGGGGGACATGATCCAGGTATATAAGATTCTAACAGGTTTGGATGCTGTTCAACCAAACAGTTACTTCAGCATTAGTTTAAATACACGAACTCGTGGCCATAGGTGGAAATTAGCGGGAGAACATTTCAAGCTGGATTTAAGGAAGCACTTCTTTACACAGCGTGTAGTCAGAGTATGGAATAGCCTTCCTGATAATGTAGTGCAAGCTGAATCCTTGGGTTCCTTTAAATCAGAGCTAGATAAGATTTTAACAACTCTGAGCTATTAGTTTAGTTCTCCCCAAGCGAGCTTGATGGGCCGAATGGCCTCCTCTCGTTTGTATAGTTCTTATGTTCTTATGTTCTTAAGATTATCCTGAAATTTTCAAGTTAATGTCATTCCAGTTAATGTGAGTTTGCTCTGTGTGGGTCTCTGTCTCAGGCTGTCATTTTCGTCTTAGTCTCATTTAAACCACTTAACAATATGCATAGATTGCATAGCTGCAAATGTAAAATACAAAAATTAACTTGGAAAGCATTCTACAACAACATTCAGTATTGTGGAGTATTAATAGCATTTATTGCCAATTCCAGTTGCTAGGTAACTTCTATATTTTGAATAGAATACAAGATAATATTTTAAACTAGATTACAGTTAATTGTTATTTTTCTGTTTAAAAAAGACAATTGCTGTAATTTACATAGGACAAAACCTGTAAAAGACATTTTGTAATTATTTTCTAAATGAAATGAAGATGCTTTGTTACTCCCCTTGGGGAAATTCTCTTTTCACCTACCCCATCTTGCTCTACTTGACACACGGGCACAGACAAAGGTAACAGCAAACCTGGCAGCAAAGGGCAGCCACCTGTAGGGACACCCATGGAGCTGGGGGTTTTACAGTGATTAACAGCAATTTTGCAATACCTTTCTGGCAGCTTTTTTTTTTTGCTAGGTATTTACAGTAAATTCCACATTCAATTCTACACCAAAACAGACGTCATTCCTAAGCGCAGCATGGACTGCTTCCAGACACAGTATCATATGCAATTTCCAGAGTCACTTGAGTAAGCTGGAGATGCCTCATCCCCGGGTAAGAGAGCCTGCAGTAGGCAGCCTACCAAAAGAGGGCCTTTCCTGTTCCCTTCGTGAATTATAAAACCAGTGGAGAGAGCTCTCCTGTTGCAGTTTCAAAGAGAAGACCAACATGGAGAATTTTGGACTGAGGTTTTGCAGTATGAGGGTGCTGAAGGAAAAAGGAGTTTCAAAGACATTGGTCTGCCTGTACTGCCGATTTTGTCTCTGGCAATTTCAGATGTTCATGTAGAACGTGAATTTACTAATGTGACATTCCTTAAATCTGACCACCAAACAGAATGGTTGTAAATTTTCTGTCCAGTTTGGTAGATGTACAATTTGGACTGCAAAGAGATGGACTGATGCAGAGGCAGAGCTATAGATAGGCCTGGGTGAGCTCTGCTGGGCCCACCCATTCAGATTAATGAAATTACATTTTTTATATGTATTACCGGCTTCTAACTCTGTTCCTGCACATCACTGCTGTTACTGTGGCAAGTACGACAGAATGTGTGAGCTCCCTCTAGTGGTGCTCTTTAGGTAGAACACCACAGTCGTGGGTGTATTATTGTTGCAGTCACCATGTTGTAAATATCTAAGCCTATATAAGAAAATGTAGGGTAATGAGCTTCACTCAGGCCCACCCAAATTTAATACAGGTCCATCCATCAGCCACTTTTCCATATTTAAATGCTGCAGGAGGATGCTCACATGAAAAAAAAGACTAATTCATTTCTTTATCCAAAACTATTTCTTTCCTCATTCATTACAAAGAAAAGAGCTTTAACTTGTGCGTGCATTGCTTAATTTTAAGCAGCATTATGGAGTATTTTTGGAGATGGAAAAGTTTATGAAGGGTCTGATTTTGGGTATCTTTTACTTGTGGTTTGGGCTATAAAATTGGAAGGAGTTGCCAACCTTCACTGTGCAGGGTCTGCGCTGTTCTCATCCGTGGACAGTGTGTGAGTTTGTGGGTCAGTCATAAATATGCGGGGGGGCTGTATTTATTCAAAATAATACAGATAAAATTAATATATCTCATCAATTAATTTAAAGTTATTTTTCACCCCAAGCACACCTACCCTTCCTGAAAATGGTTTAGTCTACAGTCCTGCTCTGGGGTACGTTTCCTGTACCATGATGCATGTTAGCAAAACACAAAAATATGCCAGGAAAATAGCAAGAGATCAAAGAAAAAGATACATTCTGTGGGCCATGGCTGCTGCCGCATGGCAGAGGGTGTGAGGGGGAAGTGCAGGGACGATGTCGGCATCACCAAAAGGAGGGCTACAGCTCTTTGGAGGGAGCCGGTGAGGAGGGCTGGGGGGAGCCAGTCTGCATCCTCTCACTCCTGGGGAGGACCGAGTATTGGCCATCCTAGATCTGAGAGGCACTTGAGGGAATCCCGGGGTGCATAAATCTCTGTAGTCTACCCACCTCCAAGACATCTATGCTTTCTACTCCCCAGCCACTTCCTCTTGGCCCACCAACATTTGGCCCCCTGTAGTGTGATCACCAGGGTTCCTCAATATGTGGCACCTCCACACCTGGCTCCTCTACATCAGCCATTGACCGTATTTGCTCCACAAAGGAGCCCCTGACCACCGGTGTGTGTGTGTGTGTGTGTGTTTGTGTGTTTGTGCACATGAGCATGAATATGCATTTACTGAAAAAACATATTTATTAAAATAACTAAGGCTTTATTCTGTCAAAAACAATTTTTAAATAATTCTAGCAGATAAATGGGGTCGTTATAGTGAATCTGTAGTCTCCCTGCATAGTGGATGACTGCTGACACTGTTGAATTTGAACTATGTTTCATTAACTATCAAACAGTCTGCAGCTCCGTTACCGTTGTCACCTTAGCATTTTACTCCAGCAAGCATCTCAGATCAAGCTTGAAGATTATATAAGCTAGGGCCGTGGGCACCTTGTAGGATGTCTTTATTAAAATAACTAAGACCTTATTCTTTAAAGTTTTTAATGTGTATTTGCAGCATGGTGCTAAATGCAGCTTACTGGTTCCTATTAAATATAATTAAATAATCATGTACACCTTCTTTAAAATAACAAGACTAAATCCTAAATTCTTGCACCCCTGCCTGATTCCACAGTTCCTACCCCACACTTATGTGGCCCCCGTCCCACCCTTCCATGACTTGTGAGATAAGAAAAGCAGACTTCTGCCTGCCTGGTCGGTCATTTCTAGCCGCTATTTAGGTTCTTCCTCAAATCCTGTTGCCTAAATGACTTATATCCCACTCATATTAATTTAAATCAAAACAATCCTTATACATTTTAATAAAAAAACGTGAACTATATATGTTTGGTGTTTTTTTGATTGAGCAAACTCTTGTGTTTTTGTGTGCGTGTCTGATACAACTGTAGTTTGTATCAACTTTTTTTTTTTTAGTTTGACCTCCGGGGTGTGTGTTTGTCCACATGCGCGTGAATAAACATTTGCTGAAAAACGTATTTATTAAAATAACTAAGACTTTATTCTGTCAAAGTTTTTAAAAATGTGTTTTGATGCATGTCACTAAATGCTGCTTAATAGTACCTAACCAGGGGTGCTCCCCCAGAGACAGTTGCTAGTCCATTTATTCTTTTAAAGACTACTGATTCCAATTTGGTGCCTGCCATATGCTTTTATCTTGTAGGCCGTAGGATAGCTCCATTTCTACCAGCTATAGGCCATGGTACGTCTGGGCTATTATGCTTAAATTCTTTATTAATTAGCGTTGGCTATGTGCTTTATAACACTGCTGATTCAGGTCTCTTGTAGATTTTCTCTTGACCGGTCAGCGCAGTCTCTCTCTTGTACATAGAAAAAACAGAGAATACCTATTATTAGAATGTTAATTTAATTTGATTTAATTAATTAGCATTTTTATCATGCTAATAAAAGAAATAATATACTCACCGGGTAAGGCCTGGATGAAACTTGTGGCTTTTTGGCTGGCAGGAAGGGTAAGACCTCGAAGATACTTGTGCCTCTGCCCTAGGAGGAATAGGCCCCCCCCGCTCGCCGCAATATCAACCGGGTGCAGTCATATCGTTTCTCTGTTAACCCATATCTGTACTGTCATGTATGAAAAACAGGATTTACTGGGAGACAAGGTATCCAACTTGATGTATGGCCCGAGTCATTAGAGACGACCTTCAAAAGTATGGCCCCATACGCTGATGTAATACGGTTGCATGTCTTTACTAGATTATTTAATTGCAATTAACCAGGTGCACTCATATCTGTACTTGTGCGAGGTCATATACGGGAAACAAAGCTTCAAACTGATTTTACTGGGGGTGCATGTATGGCCCAAGTCGTTAGAGACGGCCTTCAAAAGTGTGGCACCATATGCTGATGTAATACAAACGCCTGCGTGAGGAAGAAACACGCATACATTGTCAAAACTACCGCCAAGCGTTTTTATTGGACGACAGACCCTCCACCTCCTCCTCTCATTCTTTGCTCCAACTTTATAATTTTCTCCCAGAGTCTCAGTCTCTCAGAGTTTCTCTCAGACTCGCGCAGCGGCACGGCTCTCAGCTCTCCGGCATCAGACTCGCGCCGCGGCACGGCTCTCAGCTCTCTGGCATCGCTCTTTCCGAGGATTATCCGAGCCCGCGGGGACCTTAGCGCAGTACCGCACCAGACACAGGGTTCTAAGGCCTTTGCTGATTCTCCAAAGCCCGGGACCTTACCGCGGTACCGTAACACCAGACACGCCGTACGCTCACGCTCCATCAGGTAACCCACCCCCGCTCGGCCCCGGCTGTGCCCGACAAAATAATAACTTATTAAAATAACACACACACACTCATAAGCACTCTCCTCAATATAGCACTCTCCTCAATATAATTTAAAAATAAAATAATAATTAAATAAATCATTTAAAATAATTTATAATAATAATAAATAATAATTTAATTTAAAATAATTTAAAATAAATAATAAATAATTTTATAAATAAATAATTAATAAATACAACTCCCGTGACGTCACATCGTACCACCACAACCAAACCCCGCCTACACAAGCCCCGCCCACAAGTGACCTTTTGACCCGACCTGTCAATTTGATGGAACCGGCATTCCATCTCTCTCTCACCAGTCCAGATAAGAACCCGTTATATATTTTTCTTATTTCCTCTAATCGTCTTCCATTAACATCTCTCTAGCTTATACATGTTAATCTGCTAATTGAACATGATGTCATATCAAATACATTACCGTCAGTCTCCGCAGCGCTACAGTGCTAACAATGTTTCCGCTTCTCTCTTGTCCTCACGTATACCCTCACCAACTTGCCCCTTTGTATGTCTCTCTCACTTCCCCCTTCTTTCACTGCACCGATCACCTGCTTTTCTACTCTGTCACACACAAAAACCTCAATCATTACGCATCTGCACAGCACAACCAGGTACATATGCAGTCAGCGTCAACACAACCACTCCGACCTCATAGCGCACACAGACACATAGGGCACACACAAGCCCGTACAAGCTCGCTCAAACCTCATTCATTTGCATGTGCTACATTAGCTACACACACATGTCTAAGGACACACTAAGGATTGTCTCAAGGAATGGGCATGGAGCTGGCTCCAGAGAGAAGAGGTTAAAAATATTAAAAAACTACAGGCAGACGTTGTTTTATTACAAGAGACTCATAGACCTGCCAAATGATGAACTTAAAACACCTGAGTTTCCTAATGTGTTCTCAGCCTGCTATAACTTTAGGCAAAGACGGGTAGCAATTCTAATACATCCATCCATTCATTTTCCAAAGTGCTTATCCTACTGGGTCGTGGGGGGTCCGTAGCCGGTCCCGGAAGCAATGGGCTCGAGGCAGAGAACAACCCAGGATGGGGGGCCAGCCCATCGCAGGGCACACTCACACACTATTCACTCTCACCCTAAGGGCAATTTAGCAACTCCAAATAGCCTCAGCATGCTTTTGGACTGTGGAGGGAAACCGGAGTACCGGGAGGAAACCCCACGACGACATGGGGAGAACATGCTCACTCCACACACACGTGACCCAGGCGGAGACTCGAACCCGGGTCCCAGAGGTGCGAAGCAACAGTGCTAACCACTGCACCACCATGCCTCCCCATTCTAATACATAAAAATGTCAATTTCACAGTACTCAACACAATTATAGATCCACAGGGTAGATTTATAATCATTAAATTATCTATACTTAACAAAAAGTTATGTATTGTTAGTATATATGGTCCAAATGTTGATAACCCCTCATTCTTCCACGTTTTCTTTACCACACTCTCTGAACACCTGGATTGCGCACTTGTTCTTGGGGGCGACCTCAACTTTGGACTAAATAAAGAAATGGACAGGCTCAGTACAGCTGCTCAGCGCAATTGGGAATCCACAAATATAGTTAAACAGCACATGAGCGACTACGGACTTTGCGATGCATGGCGTTCTCTTCACCCCACCCGTAGGGAATATACTTTCTTCTCACATGTCCATCACTCTTACTCTCATCTGGATTATTTCCTAGTCAGTAGCTCTCTGCTGAGTGACATTTCAGACACAGAGATATACCCTATAGCTGTCAGCGATCATGCTCCTGTATCTTTAACCCTAATAAATAAGAAGGCCATTCCACCAAGCAGAAACTGGAGATTTAATACATCATTGCTTAAAGATGGAAATTTTATTAACTATTTTAAAAAAGAGTGGGCTTTATATTTAGACTATAATGACCTGCCTGGAACATCAGCATCTGTTCTCTGGGAAGCAGGCAAAGCTGTGATGAGAGGTAAAATAATCTCATTCTCATCACATAAAAAGAAAAGAGAAAACAAGTGTATCCAGGAATTAGAAGAAACCATCAAATCCTTAGAAGAAGCCTACATATCATCCCAGGAACAGGAAATGCTGAATAAAATACGCAAAGCAAAACTAGATTTAAATGAAATTATTAATAGAAAAACTTTGCTGGCAAAATTATGAACATGGTAACAAATCAGGTCATTTTTAGCTAATCAGTTAAAAATTAATATGGAAAAAACAACTATATGTGCTGTTAAAGACTGACATGGGGATACAGTATATGACCCTGACAGAAAAAACAGCACTTTCAGGGACTTTTACAAATCTTTATATTCACCACAGATAAACGCATCTAAAGACGAAATTGATCAGTTTCTTGATAGTATAACCCTTCCGAAATTATCAGACAATCAAGCGATGGCACTGGATTCTCCGCTGACACCAGGTGAACTCCAGGAAGCCCTGAACGGTATGCCCAATAAAACGGCTCCAGGTCCAGATGGATTTCCAGCAGAATTCTATAAAGAATTCTGGACAATTCTGGCATCAACATTCTGCAGAATGTTGCAAGAAACCAGGGAAAATGGTCGGCTACCACCAAATATGAATTCTGCCAACATTAGTCTCTTGCTAAAACCAGGCAAAGATCCTACAGTAACTACCAGCTATCGTCCAATATCCCTTATAAACGTTGACCTTAAAATAATCTGCAAAGCTCTCTCAAAAAGAATAGAGAAGTTAACCCCTCTCATAATTCATCCTGACCAAACTGGTTTCATAAAAGGAGGCACTCATCAACAAATACACGTAGATTACTTAATCTAGACATAGACTATTCATGCAATAAAAACCTTCAAATTACAATATTGTCTCTAGATGCAGAAAAAGCATTCGATAGAGTTACAGTAACTGGAATTTTTTATTTGCAGCTTTATGCAAATTTGGTTTCGGAAACTCTTTCATAAACTGGTTAAAAATATTACATCGTTCCCCAACAGCATGTGTCAGGACGAAAGAAACTGGAGGATGTTTGGTCAGTCTGAAGAGGGGCACCAGGCAGGGATGTCCTCTATCCCCCTCAGTGTCTGCGATTTTTATTGAACCACTAGCAGCAGCAATTAGACAGGCTACAGTGATTAAAGGCATTAAACGCAGGAATGTAGAACATAAGGTAAGTCTTTATGTGGATGATGTGTTACTTTTTCTCCAGCATTCACAAACCACTCTTTCTGAGGTGATTACATTAATAAACTCTTTCTCAAGAGTCTCAGATTATTCGATAAATTGGTTAAAATCTACAGTTCTTCCAATTAATTGCTCCTTCCAGAATAATTCTCCCACTCCACTGCCGTCTGGAGATATAAAATATTTAGGTATTAATGTTACACCTAGGCTGGCAGATTTAACTAAACTAAACCATTTCCCACTTTTAAATAAAGTAGCGGATGATCTGGTCAGGTGGAAGTCCGTACCCATATAACTTATGGGAAGGGTCACCTCAATAAAAATGATGGCTTTGCCAAGAACTAATTATTTATTTGCAACGATCCCGAGTAAACCATCACCTGACTGGTTTAGATCTCTGGACTCCGCCATCTCTAAATTCCTCTGGAAAGATAAACCCCCACGTATTAGCTTAGAAACACTGCAAAGGACTAAGGACAAAGGAGGAATAGATCGGCCTAATTTTCACCACTATTTCTTAGCCAACAGGCTCCAAAACATCTCAGGGTGGTTAAAACATACCCTCTTAGATGAGCCTTGGCCAGACGTAGAACAGGCATTATGCAATAAGATAGAGATTTCGGATCTACCATTCATTAGCTCAAACATCAAAACGACAGGAATGCTTCAAAAGCATCAGTATCAGCTCTTTTCTGACAGCGTGCTGGGAGTTTCTAAAAATGACTGAGTCTTCATTAATCCCATGCAAGCGTACTCCCATCTGGAACAACCCTGACGTACTACTAAGCAATAATTGATAAACTTCCCAGATTGGAGTTGTAAAGGTAATAAATACTTGGAACATATATTTGAAGGAATAGACTTTATTCCCTTTGACATATTAAACAATATGGGATTAGCAAGAATAGATTTATAGAATATCAACAAGTTAAATCTATAGTAAAAAAAAAAAAATAAGGTCTAATCAAATCAAATTACAAATACCGCAAAGTGTGGCAGAATTCCTTAATCTGAAACCCCCCAAATTACCGTCTAAAATATACAGGACACTTTCTAAAATGGATGACTCATTGCAACATGGGTGGAAGATCTATCAGTCAGCTGGGACCACAATTTCTGGTCTAAGATATGTTTAAAAACCTATAAACTGATTAGAAATTCCAGTTTACAGTTAATACAATACAAAATCCTGCATAGAGTGTGTAATATTCGTGCAGAAAATATTGCATAATTTGTTAGACATAGAATTGATTATTTAAATGATGTGTACGTGTTAAATAGAAGCTTTATGTTGATTGGTTAATGCACACGTGATCTGTTTATGCATACTCGCTGAGAGTCAGTCGGAGTAGTTCTACCTGCCTGTACGGAGTACAACATATACTCCGTGTCATTCAATAAAGATTCTGCACAGCTATCCTGCCGTAATTCTTTATAAACAAGACAAAACATGGTGCGAGAGTAAAAGTGAATCACACGGGCTGGTGTTCCGTCGCCCCGCATGGACAAAACAGACAAACAAGACAAAACAGCATAAACGTCAAATTCTCAAAACGAATACTGGAAGAAATAATCAAGTTTAAATTGAGTATTATATTTGTGACCTTGAGCGAGTACCCCCCTAATCAAGCGGTATCCAAAGCGAGCACACAGGAGAGATTAGGGCTGGATCATAAAAGTATTTATTGGTTTTATTAACAATCACAACAAAAAGGGGAGGGTTCAATAACTCCCGGTGACCTGGTTGATGTTTCCACTGGTGAAGTATATCCCCCAGTAGGTAGTTTAAAACCCCGGCCCGCGCCACTGGGCAGCCAGAGATATCCTCACAGCAGGCTGGGACCCTATTGCTCGATTAGCACCCCTGGTTTAAACAAATCAAAATACCATATACTCAAAACAACAAAATAGTCCTCACTGCAGAACAAAATAAAAACCAATACCGACAGCGCACAGCAAATCCACTCCAATACGCACACTGGGGTCGTCAGAGCACTGGTCCCAGGCTCCAACTAATAAGCCCAGGGACAGCCTGCTAGAGGGTACGGACAGAGTCACCCGAGAAAGTCCACGGTCTCAGCGGAGTTATACATGTGTATCGTTCGCAGATAATTTTACAAAGGCAGTATATACGTTGCGCCCTAAAAGAGGGGAAGAGAAACAGTGGGTACAACTTTCCCCAAAGGTTGCGGTTTCCTGCAAATGCCAAAACAGAAATTACAAAACCCACACTCCATTCCTCATAATAAACATAAAACCAACATGTACCCCACACAGCAAAAGCGTTTATCTACCTCCAGAGGACCCGCACTCACACCAGCCGATCAGGTTTTCACCTCCGGTCGCTCTTTTATATATTACCATCGCGTCAGTCAATAATTAAAACTATGTCCGACTCAATAGCAATTAACTATGTTAGGAAAAAGATAAAACCCATACCTTGTCTTTGCAAACAATCTTGTTCTGGATACACGACTTCACCCCCTTGTGCCTTTGGGCAAATGCGTTCGTCCCTCACCATCAATGCCCCAAAACTTCACGAAGAGTGGTCCGCCTTATCCAGAGGAAGACTAGGCTACTTGCCGCACTCCCTCTTCCCAAGAAACCTCCAAGACCAAACAGTACTTCGATTCGAATCGCGAGATTACGCGGGTATAAATCTGATGGAATACCGCGCCCCATATCATCATAAAAATCCCCTCGGGGTATCAAAATAAAGGTCCCCTTTTCAGCTATATGGTCGCTACTCGTACCGGTTATATATTAATTGTTGTTTGTATTATGGTATAAAATTTAATCAAGAAATTGACTAAAACAACACCTGATGCACTGACAAATATAATACATTTTCATACCCGTAGTATCATATTTGATACACACATTTTCAGCACGTTTTTCTATAAAATATTTCATGATATATTAAGTTATTATTAGTTAGTTCACACTAATAAAGACTCATTTTGAAATATAATTAATTTTCGCTACATTGCGCTTACTGTAACTGTTCCCAAAATAGGACTTCTTATCCCATGAAAATCCTGCCGGCTACAACGTGTTTGCAGCCGTCAGTGATTCTTGAAAAAAAAAAGACGTTTTCCATCTGAACTACATAGGTCATCCACCAGAGGGCAGAATACAGGTATATGACTATATACAACAGGTTTTTGAGGAAAGGGATAATCGTATTACTGACGTAGAGGTCTTAAATATGATACATGTGGCATTATAGGGAGTTAATGTAATTTTCTATTCACTCATGCAAATAAATAATTGTTTGATAACAAAAAAATACATTTGTTTTAATTCTTTTTTCCTGTAAACATATCACTTATCTCCCCCCCCATGCTCCCACATTCAAAAATGAAACTTTTGATCGCACTTTATTGCCATCGGTTCCACGGGAATGCAGACCTCTATTCTTTTCTTCTACCTGGCAAATCCACCATTATAATAGCAATTCACCAAGGTGCAAGCGCATGTAGCTCTTAAAGAAATTGTTTGAAAAAATTAGTTTATAGCATGTTTACACCCTAAATACACCAGTGACTGAGTACAACCCTTGTGGACCAGGCGCCTGGCTTTGACTATTTTTCTGCCATTAAACTAGCAAACGTGGGTTGGCCATGACGTAAAATAACTTGTGCCTTTAAATTGTTAAAAAAAAGTCCTGTGTGTTGTGAAGTGAGGTATGAAACAGATACCAGGCCGCTTCAGTGAGGGTCAGCGTAAGTTTTATTCATGTGATTTTGCGGTTTCAACTGTTTCATTGGAATCAATCCAAGCAGCAGCATGAAGACTGTAAACCAAAGAAGTGGGACGATGCCTGAGAAGAACAACTCAGTCAATCCTCACGTCTCCTCTCTCCTCAGGCGATTGATGGACTCTGAGCATGAGACATGTACAAAAGATGAGGACTCTTCTCCACTATTCGAATGGAAATTGTTCTTAATCTTTTATTTATACCTTTTGCTTATACCGTAAGATTTAGGAACACACTGAAAAAGATCAACTTTAATACATTTGAAGGTTGAAGTTATTGTAATTTGTTACGGCTGATTTGGTGGAATATGTTTTTGGACAGAACTGTCAAAAAATGTGGAATGAAAATGCAGTTTAATGGTTGAATCTGTAGCTTGCCTAACTTGCTATAAATTACACACACATGCAGCATTAAAGTAACAGGGAGCTATTAGAACAGAGTTGTTGTATTACATTAACACAGACCAGCAAAAAATATCATAACATTATTCTAACATTAATGTCATGTTGTTCTTAATAGATTTCTGTCTCAGGTCCTGATTTCAGATTGAGCCTTTAATCTAGAATATGGTCAGTTTTAAAAACACTTGACTTTGTTGCAACTCATTTTCATGTTAATGTCATCTTTCCTGTTAATGTGAGTTTGTTCTGTGTGGGTCTCTGTCTCAGGCTGTCATTTTATTCATAGTCTCATTTAAACCACTTAACAATATGCATAGATTGCATAGTTGCTAATGTAAAAAATAAAAATTAACTTCTATTCTACAACAACATACAGTATTGTGAAGTATTAATAGTACTTATTGCCAATTCCAGCTGAAAAGGTAACTTCTGTAATTTGAGTAAAATGCAAGATAAATTTTTAAACCATATTACAGTTAATTTTTATTTTTCTGTTTAAAAAGATAGTTGCTGTAATTTACATACGACAAAACCTGTAAAAGACATTTTGTAATTATTTTCTAAATGAAATGAAGATACTTTGTTACTCCCCTTGGGGAAATTCTCTTTTCACCTACCCCATCTTGCTCTACTTGACACACGGGCACAGACAAAGGTGACAGCAAGCCTGGCAGCAAAGGGCAGCCACCTGTAGGGACACCCATGGAGCTGGGGGTTCTACAGTGATTAACAGCAATTTTGCAATACTTTTCTGGCAGCTTTTTTTTTTGCTAGGAATTTACAGTAAATTCCACAGTCAGTTCTACACTAGAAGAGACATCATTCCTAAGCGCAGCATGGACTGCTTCCAGACACAGTATCATATGCAATTTCCAGAGTCACTTGAGTAAGCTGGAGATGATTCATCCCCGGGTAAGAGAGCCTGCAGTAGGCAGCCTACCAAAAGAGGGCCTTTCCTGTTCCCTTCGTGAATTATAAAACCAGTGGAGAGCTCTCCTGTTGCAGTTTCAAAGAGAAGACCAACATGGAGAATTTTGGACTGAGGTTTTGCAGTATGAGGGTGCTGAAGGAAAAAGTTTCAAAGACATTGGTCTGCTTGTACTGCCGATTTTGTCTCTGTCAATTTCAGATGTTCATGTAGAACGTGAATTTACTAATGTGACATTCCTTAAATCTGACCACCAAAACAGAATGGTTGTAAATTTTCTGTCCAGTTTGGTAGACGTACGATTTGGACTGCAAAGAGATGGACTGGTGCAGAGGCGGAGCTATAGATAGGCCAGGGTGAGCTCTGTTGGGCCCACCCATTCAGATTAATGAAATTACATTTTTTATATGTATTACCGGCTTCTAACTCTGTTCCTACACATCACTGCTGTTACTGTGGCAAGTACGACAGAATGTGTGAGCTCCCTCTAGTGGTGCTCTTTAGGTAGAACACCACAGTCATGGTTGTATTATTTAGGGTAATGAGCTTCACTCAGGCCCACCCAAATTTAATACAGGTCCATCCATCAGCCACTTTTCCATATTTAAATGCTGCAGGAGGATGCTCACATGAAAAAAAAGACTAATTCATTTCTTTATCCAAAACTATTTCTTTCCTTATTCATTACAAAGAAAAGAGCTTTAACTTGTGCGTGCATTGCTTAATTTTAAGCAGCATTATGGAGTATTTTTGGAGATAGAAAAGTTTATGAAGGGTCTGATTTTGGGTATCTTTTACTTGTGGTTTGGGCTATAAAATTGGAAGGAGTTGCCAACCTTGACTGTGCAGGGTCTGCGCTGTTCTCATCCGTGGACAGTGTGTGGGTTTGTGGGTCAGGCATAAATTTGGGGGGGGGGGGGGGGGGGGGGCGGGGGCTGTATTTATTCAAAATAATACAGATAAAATTAATATATCTCATCAATTAATTTAAAGTTATTTTTCACCCCAAGCACACCTACCCTTCCTGAAAATGGTTTAGTCTACAGTCCTGCTCTGGGGTACGTTTCCTGTACTATGATGCATGTTAGCAAAACACAAAAATATGCCAGGAAAATAGCAAGAGATCAAAGAAAAAGATACATTCTGTGGGCCATGGCTGCTGCCGCATGGCAGAGCGTGTGAGCGGGAAGTGCAGGGACGATGTCAGCATCACCAAAAGGAGGGCTGCAGCTCTCTGGAGGGAGCAGGAGAGGAGGGCTGGGGGAGCACCAGTTTACCTCCTCTCACTCCTGGGGAGGACCGAGTATGGGCTATCCTAGATCTGAGAGGCACTTGAGGGAATCCCGGGGTGCATAAATCTCTGTAGTCTACCCATCTCCCAAACACCTGTGCTTTCTACTCCCCAGCCACTTCCTCTTGGCCCACCAACATTTGGCCCCCTGTAGTGTGATCACCAGGGTTCCTCAATATGTGGCACCTCCACACCTGGCTCTTCTATACCAGCCATCCCTTGTCCGGGCCCCTCTACATCAGGCCCCCTCTGACGTGGCCCTCAGTCCCTCAGGGCGACACTGTCCCCTGAGTCCCCAGAATCCCTTTCAGTCTGGGAGATCATCTAACCCACCCATCCTGCTGCCTAATGCCGGTGTCGTGCTGTAAACTGTCCCCCTGCCATGGAATGTAATCTCTCATTTTAAAGGCAATGTCGCTTCACTTCTCCTGCGCGGCAGCAGCGTCCGCTCGCTGTAACATCGGTTGTCTTGTTTAAGCAGACTAAAAACTCACATTTCTTGTTTATTATGATATTTTACAGTTAAAGTTAAGATAAACATCCTCCTGTAAAATATCACAAATGTGACACTTACTACTATTTCATTTAAACACGACAGTAATGCATTTCTTTTTGACGAGGCTCGTTTGTGCAAATACAGGTGCCTTCAGTCTCAAGAGGTGATTCATTTTCTTGAATAATATTTTTGATACTTTGTTGAATTAATTCTGCCTCAATATTTTTGCTATTCTGTCTTCTTTTCATACCTATAATGCGGCGATTAGCTTCATACTGGGCACCGACACACCTAGAAATGACGTAACATCGAACCAAATGCCAAAAGTAATCAGAAGTCAGCAGCCTGCCCAGAACGCACAGATAACAAACTACACTGCAAGTCGTCCAGCCACGACGTCACCCAGCCCATCATCTACCATCTAAAATACAGATAAATTACAAATGCTCTGTATTTCTGCAGATGACATTATTTTGAGTTGGGCCATAAAGAAAAAAACATTCTTGGCCTGGAGGGAGGGGGGCTTGAGCTATTTCATAGCAGGCTATTCTTATTTAATAACCCAATTTTTAATTCAGAATAATAAGATTAATAGGATGTTGGTGGCTGTCAGTCAATTACAAGTTGTGGTCGAGACTAAGTAAAAGATAAATATTAGTGATAATATAGCAAAGCAGTGGCAATACTACATTGCCAAAGCAGGTTATATGCACTATAATACAACTGCAGCTTCACTAAGCACATCACAGTGCAGTCTGACCAGACACACAGTTCTCAGTCAATTATCTTCATTGTGGGAAGATATGAAAGGATTTACAAACTACCATTACTAGTTACCACACTGCAAAATGCTGCTTTACGTGGAGTTATATTACGAAAGGCCGTCAAGGCCACGACGTCTTAAACTCTTTGCTTAGAGGCGGCATTATTTCATGCCTACAGTTATATTTTTACCTCTATAGACAGCCGTGTAACTCCACTTACAGGCAGCATTTTGCAACGTGTCTTGATTTCAACAAATTATCTTTCAGAATAAAAGCACCATTAATATTGAATCACAAACACCATAACAAAACCAAATTCTGCACAGTTTGCTTATTATTCTGGGTGCGGGCTGCGAACATCCTGCCTTACGGTTTGGTTTGCGGGCTGCTGGTGGCCTCCTACTGCTCTGCCATAGAGAGCATCCTAACATACGGCCTTACGGTGTGGTATGCGGGCTGCTGGTGGCCTCCTACCGCTCTGCCATGGAGATCATCCTAACATACGGCCTTACGGTGTGGTATGCGGGCTGCTGGTGGCCTCCTACTGCTCTGCCATAGAGAGCATCCTAACATACGGCCTTACGGTGTGGTATGCGGGCTGCTGGTGGCCTCTATGACTTTTTTGTAGACAGTCCATCTGTGTGGTGCTGTTTGCACGAATTGTTTTGGGAAATGCACTTACAGTTTTGCAGATGTTAAGGGTGATTCCAGAAATGCATCAAAGCAACTGAGGAACTGCAATGACGCTGTACAGTTCCTTATAATGGGCGCCAATGTAATGTGTAGAGTGGCAAATAAACTGATTCACTATTTACTATCATGTACACCACTTAAAATGCTTGTTTTAAATGCAAATGTGTGAATGTAAATGTAAGCAGTAAAGCTACAATTTACGTTCGGTTTGCATGGTGGAAAGAACATTTAATCTGCCTTTTAAGTGTGATTAGAAGATATAATGCCTGTGAGCTTGTAATCAGATGGTCGCTGGTTCAAACCCAGCCACAGCATGTCTCTGGGTCCTTGAGCGAGGCCTTTAACCCCCAGCTCACTGGGCATCACTACGGGTGGCTGCCCTTCGCAGACAACTTACTCTGTTTACTCTAAAAAAAAGAGAGCAAGTTGAGGGAGAAATTAAGACAATTTCTCCACAGGGACCAGTAAAGTATCAATTATTATTACTGTATGAGAGACTGTCTAATATCAGATTGATAACAGACTCATACTGTGCTGAGCTTGTCTGAGAGAGATGATTAGCAAATGCTCTCCCACAGTGTCTCAGCACTCTGTACAAAGAACTTTATATGCTCAGTATCTGCTCCTGTTTATCTTAATTGTTCTCTTAATGTTTATCTTAATAATTGTTCTCATTTTAACTGGATGTTAAGGAGTAAATTAATAAACGTCATGTAAGTGCACATTAGGATGCTTTTTCACTGTTACTTAAATTCCCATGTGAATAGCCAAACAGATCAGCCTGATGTGTGTCTTGTACATCTCTGTTTCCTGCCCTTTCATCCCGATCACGACCATGATCTCTCACTTAGCATCAGAGCAGTTTATTCTAAACAGTGGAAGCACAAAGATGTTCAGACTCTTTGGTCTTCTCCTTTTCATTAGTAAGGCCCTAAAATATAAATTATAAATTATTTTTGGATTTTAATATTTTCATTTCTGGTATGATGTGATCAGTGGAATTTGGCCATTTAATCTTCATCATAGTTAATAGTTATTTAGATTACTATTATATGTCTTATTTGATTATGATTTTTTTGTTTTTCTGTTTTTGCAGACACTGCACTGACTACAGATGTTGTTCAGCCCAGTCACCTGATGAGGGTTCAGCTTGGAGACAGTGTGACCCTGACATGCTTCTGTCCAGAAGATGTTTCTTATGTTGCTTGGTTCAAACAAGCTGCTGGTCAGAAGCCCCAGCCCATGGCGAAAGCACTTCTCTACGTACCTGGTGAATTTTACAAGGAATATAAAAGCATAAAACGTTACTCCTTACTGAATGCAGAGGGGAGTTTTAACCTCACTATTTCTAACGTGGAGCCATCAGATTCTGCAGTGTATTATTGTGCTGCTGTGTTTCTTCATGAGGTCACTTTTGGGAATGGAACCTTTGTCATAATCACAGGTAAATGAGATTCCAGCTATTTTCATATTTGATTTATTATAATGTCAGTAAGATTATTCCCTGTAAAATATTTTTGACAGTTGAGTTGTTTCTCAATATAAAATTAGCAAAGATACCTTATTGTCTGCTTTGTTCCATAAATGTTTTTCTAAACAACAAACAAAAATAATTTATTATTATTTTTATTATTATTATTATTATACAATTTGTTGCATTTTGCTTGCTGTCAGTAATCTTCAGCCAAAAGCCTAACCTTCTCTTTATAGAGATGTTAATGTTACACATTGCAGCCTCTTTAAAACAAATAACATAGAAAAAATGTATAGGACTGTGCAAATATCTTAAGCAACAAAAGAAAATTATTTTTGACGTTATTTATCTGAGCAGTCAGTGTGTATTCACTCTGAACAAAAATGCATGATTTAAAATAAATCATTTTATTTTAAAATGAATAAAATGATTTCAGAACTGATTTGAGAATGAAATAGTCAAATATGTATCTTAAAATTCAGGATTTTGAAATACGCATATGAACTTGAATTTCAGTTCATTTTGTTAATCTGAATTAAATTTGAATTGTGGTTGAAAACAGGTTGTGGCATTGAAATTCATATTTGAATTTAAAGAAGAACGAAAAAGGGTTTGGATTCAAATTCAAGTTCATATACGTACTGTAGGTGTAGCTTTTAACTATACAGTCTATTATTTAAATATGAATTATACATAAACACATTAACATTGTTGTCATTTTGTGCACCATGGTGGATCTGCTCATAGGAAGAACTGAGTGTCTCTCCTTAAACGTCAGTGTTGGCTGCAGTGACTGCAGTTTCTAACCTAAGAAACGTCCCAAACACTTTTCCTGCATCAAAAGTCAAACTAGTGCCTATTCCTGCCATGAAAGCTTCACATAATGTCACTGATACCTGAGCCAATGTTTATAAAAGGATGCCAACCCTTTGGCTGCAGCTTTCTCTGCACAGGCTGAGAGAGTCTTCAGTGTAGTAGGAAAATATTTCAGGCCAGAAGATTGCAAATTAAATCCTAAATAAGATATTATTCTGACTAAATGTAATAATAATGAAAAATTGGACGACACACAATGTCGACACAATGAGATTTCATTCCCATTACTGCAACGTATGAAGAGGATTATGACTTATTACTTTAGGTTATCGGACTGAGTGATCGGTCTACTAGCAGCTTTGTGTGGTAATTGTTTGTATTAAAAATACATTGGACCAAGTCAAATTATTAGAATGAAGAATTAACATTTAAAAGCTGCTAGTAAACCATGGGAAAATAATTTTTCTATTTTCTTGCTCCCATCTCGTGGCCAAAAATAGGTATTGCAATTTCCATCATGTGTAAGAGGGCCTGCCCATCAGAGTAATGTACATCCTGTGACATGTATTGACTATCAAGACAAATTGAAACACGGTGTATTAGGCTGTCAATGAGTACTGGACTAGGGCGAAAATCTGTCTGATAATCTACCTATTAACTAGAAGAGTACAAACTGGAGACGGATCCCCTAATACAGAGGGATTAACGTCTGTGCCACATCCAGAACCATTCAGTGTAGGAGTCTGGTGGTTCTACTGGATACTGACAAGTACCCAGCCCCTTTGTTCCCTCTGATAATCATCAGTCCTCCTCTGAATGCCTTCACCACTCTATTCCTGAATAGGTACACATTTAAATATGTTAGCAAGATCAAGGTATTGGGATAACCGTTAGGCTCGCTGTTCAGAGAGTTGCAGTGAAAACCATCATACACAGTGGCCCTTTCTGGATAAGATTACCTCCCTCTGATCTAACGGGTCAAGATCAAAGCAAGGTGCATTGCAATGTCTGACACCCAGCACACTACAGCATATAAAATACAGGTATCCATCGCATTTGGAACCAGGACCACTTGTTGCAAGTCAATTTGGGCGTATCTCAAGTTATACGAGAGAGGCAAGACATTAAGGACAGTATACACAGTACTAAAATAATAATGCACATATTAAACCACAGCACTTAGATACTGCAGTTACATTTCACGAAAAAAATAAAGCACAAATTGCACTGTGAAGAAATCAAAAGAGGCATGTGCTAGCAAACAGTGGGAGCTGAGGAAGAAGCAGTGGTGAAATACTTTATTGTACAGTACAGTAAGTTTCTTTTTATAGAATAAAATAGCATACAGGGGGCGGCATGGTGGTGCAGTGGTTAGCACTGTTGCCTCACACGTCTGGGACCCGGGTTCGAGTCTCCGCCTGGGTCACATGGGTGTGGAGTTTGCATGTTCTCCCCATGTCGTCGTGGGGTTTCCTCCCGCAGTCCAAGAATATGCTGAGAATATGCTGAGGCTAACTGGAGTTACTAAATTGCCCGTAGGTATGCATGTGTGAGTTTACATTTACAGCATTTGGCAGATGCCCTTAGCCAGAGCAACTTACATAAGTGCTTTGAGACTCTGCGATGAATTTCCGATGCTAGCTCAATAAGGACCCAGGCTATGAATACCATCTGTCTGAAAACTCCGTTAAGAAAGTGCAGAATTTTTTATTTTTTTTTTAATTTAAACACACACACCAGAAAAAGAGCCGAGTGTGAATGGTGAATGGTGTGTGAGTGTGCCCTGTGATGGGCTGGCTCCCCATCCTGGGTTGTTCCCTGCCTCGTGCCCATTGCTTCCGGGATAGGCTCCAGACCCCCCGCGACCCAGTAGGATAAGCGGTTAGGACAATGGATGGATGGATGGATGGAAATAGCATACAGATTAAGCACCTGTACTGTGCTATCTGCTCATAGTAGCTGTCCATTGTATATACATCACTGTATGCATACTGTATTAGGAGCTAGACAAGGGTCATTATATGGCTTGCAGTTCTGCTCATTTTCCTGCACGCGTTACACTAAGTGATACACCCACTAATGTCCTCTTTTATCCACTTTCGGGCATCTCTTGATCAGTGTATATTATTTACTATGGACCTTGGACATACATGTGATTGAACACACACACACACACACACACACACACACACACACACACACACACACACACACACACACACACACACACTAATTACCTAATCATCCATCTGTGCAAGCAGGTAAACATTTACCATCTATGTAAGTATTGCACATTGCATAGAGAGTGTCCAATCTATATTAAAGGTGACTCGAAAGAAGTCAGACTTCAGTAAAGACTGTAAATTGGCAGCCATAACATAAGCCGTAAATAATTACCAAATGAGTCAGCCCCTTTCGGAAACATTTATTGATATTCTTTCATAACACACAGACATGAGTTTTTTTTCAACTGTCAGCATCCGATCCAAATGGGATTCCCATTTCCTTTCTGTGGGATCCAACAGAACACGGACTGACCATCAGTCAACATGCCTTCAACCGTGCAGGACAGGATCCAGTCCAGGCCAAACCTCACGGTGCTGGTGCTGATAAAAAAATGTAAGGAACATGCAGCTTGCAGCTTGAACATGCATGTAACGATGAATCACAAATCAGTTAAAAATCGGTGCAAATGTATGACGATTTAAACCGGCTGATGTGGAAAATGAATCACTATTGTAGGAGTACTTCACAGTACTTTAACAGAAAAACTGGTGTAATATTACATTTGATTTCACAACGTGAGTTTGACGTCAGATGTCACTGCGTATCACGTCGACATCGTACGTCAGTTTTTGGTTTTGGCGAGATGGCGAATGAATTTGAAACTGAGGACGGCACAGTGGTTAGTGCTGGCTTCGGTCCTGGCTTCGGTCCAGGGCCCTTTCTGTGTGGAGTTTGCATGCTCTCCCCATTTTCGCCGGGGGCTCCAGGTTCCTCCCACGGTCCAAAAGCATGCAGGATAGGTTGACTGGTGAGTCTAAATTGGCCCTGTAGTTGTGTGAGTGTGTGCGCCCTGTGCTGTGTAGGTGACCGCCTAGTTCCTGTCTGCACCCCTTGTTCCCGGGATAGGCTCCGGTCTCCCCCGCAACCCCAGTTGGGATTAAGTGGTTTCAGAAAATGGATGGATGGACGTACCGCCCGAGCTTCAATTGGCGGTGTGGCAGCATATTAGCTTTGCGGTGATCACAAACAATGAGGAAACGGCGAGAAAAGCACAGACAAGACATAAACTGCATGCAAACATTGTAAAAGACTGATAACATACACAAACAGGTCCACTGGCACCACCGTGAGCCGAGCGAAGATTATTAAAAGGGCAAAGCACGCTAAAAAGCTGCCTTAGCTTATTTATTTTATTTATTTATTTATTTTTTTATTATTTACTTATTTTGATTTGGGATTTTTTAACAGTATTTTAATCAAACTCAGTTGCACTGTTCACAACAGTGTCAACAGTTCAGAAAGATAAATATAAGAATATTTTTGAATATATTTGTCTGCAGCTCATTCTGCAAAAAATGAGAAAATCGTATCGTGAACTCAGAATCGTGAATCGTATCAAATGGTGAGTTGAATGTATCGTTACATCCATAGTTCTTACAGTAGTACTATGGTATGGTGGAGCCACATGACAGGAAGGCAGTACATTGTGAAGTCTGTTAAGAACATCATTCGCACTGAACTGCCCTCCATTGACCAGCTGTACTTTAACTGCCACAGTAACAAGGTTCAGTCTATAATCCAGGACTCTGACCACCATCCACAAACACTGACTAGCAGATTCATGAACAGCTTCATTCCCCAAACAATTCAAACCTGCAGCTTTTGCATCCCCTGTAACAGTCATTTCCACGGCAGCTGCACTGTACAGCTGTTACTGCACTTTATCCACCACTGACCACATATTATCCAGTTTTGTCCTGCTTTGTATCGTTCTCCCCATGTCTTCATGGGGTTTTTTCCGGGTACTCCTTTTTCCCCCCACAGTCCAAAAACATGCTGAGGCTAATTGGAGTTGCTAAATTGCCCGTAGGTGTGAATGTGTGCATGAATGGTGTGGGAGTGTGCCCTGCGATGGGCTGGCCCCCCATCCTGGGTTGTTCCCTGCCTCGTGCCCATTGCTACCGGGATAGGCTCCGGACCCCCCGCGACCCAGTAGGATAAGCGGATTGGAAAATGGATGGATATGGCCAATAAAGTTAAGTGGCAAGCAGAATACAGGCTCGGTATACAATAGGGATGTGCACGAGTACTCGATTAATCGATTACTCGAACCCATCAGCGACGATAGAGCATGAAAATGACGATCGATTGGCTCTAAAAATGCATTTTTTAAAATTAAACTACTTTCATTCTTTCTGATTGGTTATGCTGGTATTTGGGCGGTAGTCTGATATTTGATTGGTTACGGCTGTGAGAAATTGCGGTCTAGAGACAAGACCGGAGAACAGAGCAAAAATGGCTTCTAAAGTGCGCAGCGATGTCTGGCAACACTTTGAAAAACTTGCCGAAAAAACAGTCAAGTGCAAGATGTGCAGCGCCACACTCGTCTACAACGATGCGTTATCATCTTGCACATAAACACAAAAAGGCAGATGATACCGATGCCACTAGCAGCAGTCAGACGAGCATAAGAGATTTCACCATCAGACAGAAATGCGACAAAGGCAGGGCAGAGAAGATGACGCAGTTAATAGCAGAAATGACAGCAGAAGACTTGCTGCCTATTACTTTTGTTGAAGGTTTTAAACGTTTAATGAATTACGTTGAGCCCCACTATACTGTCCCATCGCGCAAAACGGTCACTGCAAGGATTAACGCTCTATACGAAAAATGCGCTTGTTCACTAAAAGACAGTCTATCGAAGCCAGCGCGGTTGGCAATAACTACGGACTCGTGGACTTCGCTAACCACCGAATCGTATATGACGCTAACCTGTCATTACATAAATGAATGGAAAATTCACAGCACAGTATTAGAGACGCGAGGTTTCGAGGAAAGACACACAGCTGTGAACATTGGCAACTACCTGAAATATGTAACAGAAAAGTGGCTGTTAAGCTCTGAAAAAGTAATGGCATGTGTGCACGACAACGCTGCTAACATGGTTCTGGCAAATCAAAAGACCGCTTGCTGAAAGCTGGTGTGATTGAGAAAATTGATGCATCACCTTGGGTTTCGCCTATTGTAGTTACAGGACGGAAAACTGGTGGAATACGAATGTGCACAGATCTCCGTGAACCAAACAAGGCTGTGGTCACAGATTGCTACCCTCTACCTCATGTGGATGAACTGCTTGCAAATTTACAAGGTGCAAAGGTGTTTTCTACAATCAATCTGGCTAATGCATACTACCAGTTGCCTCTTCATGTAGATAGCAGAGACCTTACAGCATTCATCACACATGATGGTCTGTTCCGATTCTGCAGAGTTCCTTATGGCCTCGCATCAGCCCCCTCAGCCTTCCAGAAAATGATGGCTGACATTCTCAACGGTCTTCCAGGTGTTCAAAATTATTTGGATGACCTTATTGTCTATGGCAACTCCCCTGTTGAGCATGACCAGAACCTCAACGCTGTCCTCCAAAAGCTGAAGGAGGCTGGATTGGTTCTCAATGAGAACAAATGTCACTTCAGGAAAACCTCCCTACGCTTCCTAGGTCATGTCATTACTGTAGATGGCATTCTTCCTGACCAAGAACACATTAATGCTGTCCTGAAAGCCCCTCCTCCATCTGACGCTGTTGCCCTGAGATCGTTTCTGGGCCTAGTGTCCTGGTATTCAAAGTTTCTGCCTAACTTTGCGACGGTTGTGGCTCCTATGCGTGCCTGTGTCAGTGAAAAAGACACATTTACATGGTCTCCTGCAGCACAAAGCAGCTTTGAGGAAGTTAAGCAACTTCTTGTGAACAGTCCTGCGCTTGCTCTTTTTAACCCTTCTCTACGACCGGTAATTTCCACAGATGCAAGTGACTATGGACTTGGAGCTGTCTTTGCACAAGTACAACCTGATGGCACAGAGAAGCCTGTGGCTTTCGCTTCCCGCACACTGACTGAAACGGAGAGGAAATACTCGACTGTTGAAAAAGAAGCACTTGCTTGTGTGTGGGCTACAGAAAAATGGAGAACATACCTGTGGGGACGTCGTTTTACTCTCCGCACAGATCACCAGGCATTGACAACACTGCTCAGCACAAAGGGAATCGGTCAGGCTGGTATGCGGGTTGCCCGCTGGTCTGCACGCCTGCTCTGTTTTGACTATGATGTTGTCTATCGACCAGGCTCCCAGAACTATACGGCTGATTGTCTCTCGCGCCTTCCCCTGCCTGCGCCTCCTGACTCTATTTCAGATTCAGAACCCGAGATGGTGGCACATATTTCTGCTGTCCTAAGCTCCCTTCCGGTGGTTGACTTCAACTCTGCTTGTTCTACTTGTCCTGAACTGTCAGCTCTGCGTTCACAAATTGAAAGTGGTTGGCTTCCATCCGTTAAATCAGTAAGTGGTGTACTAGCCCTATACTATAAGATCAGAGATGAGCTCTCCGTTAAGGATAACTACATCCTCAGAGGCTCAAGACTCATCGTGCCACTCTCCTTACGACACACACTGATCATGCTTGCACATGAGAGTCATCAAGGAATTGTCCGCACAAAACAACGTCTGCGCGACCTCTACTGGTGGCCAAAGATGGACTCACAAGTTCAGTCTTGCATTGCTTCATGTATACTCTGCCAGGTTAATGATAAAACAGCTTCTACTCACCCTGCTCCTTTGCAACCAGTCCCACTGCCTGATGGACCATGGAAGAAACTTGGCCTTGATATTGCTGGACCCTTTGACACTGCAGTTGCTGCTTGTAGATACGCTATCACGCTGACAGATTATTATTCAAAGTGGCCAGAAGTTGCCTTTTCACATACCGCCACTACTGAAGATGTTATTCACTTCCTGACATCTATTTTCTGTCGTCATGGTAACCCAGAGAACATTGTCACAGACAATGGTCCACAGTTCACCTCTGCAGCTTTTGCATCATTCCTGCACACCTATGGCATCTCCCATAGCAGAACATCAGTCTACTATCCAGCTGCTAACGGAGCTGTCGAGAGATTCCATCGTGCCCTGAGAAGCTGCATTCAAACCGCCAATCAACAGTCTCAACCATGGAATGAGACTGTTATGAACTGGCTCCAGGTGTATCGTGCAACGCCACATGCCGCAACTTCCACCTCACCATATGAACTACTTTATGGTAGGAAAATGCGCACCAAATTGGATATTCTTCCTCTGCCGTCTGCCATGTCTCCGCTGGATGTTTCTGCTCGTCGTGCAGTTCAGAGACATCAGAATAACATGCAGCATTACACTGATGCTAAACGTGGCGCACGCATGCCTTCTTTTCGACCAGGAGAGAGAGTGAGGATAAGGAAGCCTCATCACGTCCCTAAAGCTCATCCCAGATTTACTTCCCCTACAACCATGAGGAAGAGGATAGGTCCAAATTCTTTCTGGCTGAGTGATGGAAAAATTTGGAATGCCTCTCATCTTTTCAATTTACATTTCAATTCATTACATTTAATTACTACGTTTTCCTGTTTGCATTCACTTTGTATAGAGAGTGTATTCTTTTACAGAGAGAGATGTTATGTTCACTGACTTATTACAACCTCAGAACATTAGGTGGCAGTGTTAAAAGGCAGAGACCGTAGGATGAGAGAAGAGAGAGAAGAAGTGTGAATAAGAGTGAGACGTATACGAACATGCTTGCTCCTGTGCTACCTTGATTATTTCGATGTAATGCTTGTTAAGTAAACAGCATTTTGTTCTAACGCATTCGTATATGCTCCGGCCTGCTTATTCGAGCGCCTTACTACATTTCTGGCAACACTACAAAGTGCTTGAGAGAGATGGTTTTAAACAACTTTTGGATACTTTAGAACCAAGGTGCACACTGCCTGGCCGAAAATATTTCAGTCAAACAGCTCTGCCTAAATTGTATGATTCGTGTCGTCAAACTCTGACGCATAAACTGCAAAAGGTTTCAGTTTGCCACAACAACAGATTTATGGTCAAGCCGAACATCCGAGCCATACCTCTCCCTGACGGTGCATTTCATTGACGAACACCGGCAACTGCAAAGCTTCTGTTCGCAAATATCCTACTTCCCAGAAGATCACACTGGCGATATCATTGCACAAGGACTGAAAGATGCGCTGGCATCATGGTCACTGCGAGAAGACAGCATGGTTTACACGACAACAGACATCGGGGCAAACATTATCACTGCCCTACGTAGGTACGGATTAGTAACCGGAAGACAGGAGTGTAACGAGTTCGCGTCACGAGATCTCGCGATATTACAGCATGACGAGATTTCTCGTCGGAGTGAAAAGTGGTCTAGTAAAGGTGCTGCAAATCAGCTGCTGTAAGCATGTCGGCGTCTGACAAAATTACCGCAGCAGACGGTCCAGACGCTTTGAAATCTTTTGCGCGGCAGCAGTTCGGCTACCCGACGAAATATGTAAACGCGAAAAGGCGACAGACAAAACACGAACCATCTGTAAGCATTGTAGGAAAATAATGCTGTACACAGCGGCTAACGCTACTACCGTGCAAAGCCATTTCCAGCACCATCATAGCTCATTACTTAAATCCACTGCACCGGTGAAGAAAACATAAAAAATGTATGTTTGTTATTTATGTTGTTTTATTTATATTCTATTTTATGTTCAGTTGAGTAGTCATACGAGAGAAGCCTGTCATTTGAGTTTGTGGTGAAATATTTATGGTGATAGATATTTGTTCTGTTCTTTACTGCATATAATGATGGTGATTGTTTAAAACATTTCACCATACATCTGCAGTATTTTGCATTTTTTGTCTTTCAAATTAATCAAATGAAAGGCTGGTTTCTAGTAATAATTTCCTCTTTGAAGTTTTCCTTAAAATATTGTTGAAATATAGTCTCGTCTCCTTCTCGTGAATCCAATATCGTGTCTCGCCTCGTCTCGTGAGCTGACTATATCGTTACACCCCTACTGAAAGAGGCTACCTTGTTTTGGGCATAGGCTTCATATTGCTATTGGTGAGTAATTTAGGGTTCCTCTATAAAATGCAGTGTATTTATCTTATTTATTATGACGTTTAAAAATACAAAAAGACCTGATAAGTAAAGCTGTAGATGACTAAAATATAATTATTTAATATATAAAATACATTACATTACACTATATATACTGTATATATATTATATATATAGAAACTCAAACTTGCAGTGCATAAACTTATCACCGAGTCATAAACAAGATGGGGGTCAAGACAGCACATGAGAGAGAGATTTATTGAACAAGAAAAAGCCATTCGTCGTCTTTTGACTGCAGACAAAAAGCACAGGCATCTTGTCCCAACATGGCAAGATGTTGAGGTGCTGGAAGCAGGAAGTAAAGCACTAGGCCCTCTTCTGGAGTTCACAGATGCTCTTTCAGGTGAGCAACTTGTTACAGTTTCTTACTTAAAACCTGTGCTGGCCTTGTTCAACTCTGATGTTCTGGTGCTGAAATCTGATGTCCTGGTGCTGAAGTCTGATGACACAGACCTGACCAAAAAGATCAAACAAACTATTCTAGAGTATTTGAACTCCAAATACACAGAGGACTGTGTGGACAAGCTATTGGGTTTGATTAAAAATCGCTTTAATAACGACGACAGGATTGAAGCCATTACGCCGGCAGCTGCGAGAGAACTTATGGCTGTGGGGACAGAGGAAGACAGCCCTACCCCAGGACCCTCACCTGCTTCAGCCACCCGATGGCTGCAGAAACTGGATCAGGTGATGATGCAAGGGAGGGAGCAAAAAGAAAAAATGTCTTTTGGCAGCTATTTCAAAAAGCACAGGAATTCAGGGAAGACGGGTATCTGCCCACTGCCACTGAAAAAGAGATCAAGAGCTACTTCATGATATCCGAGGTGGACAGTGGTCTCAATGCACATGTGTGTGTACATCCTGTAGGCCACTGTTCAATTATGTACTATAATGCAAACTGTAATAAGGTGACTGGTGAATTTAATGTTTTTGTTTTACCTCAAAGGCGGCATGGTGGTGCAGTGGTTAGCGCTGTTGCCTCACACCTCTGGGACCCGGGTTAAAGTCTCCGCCTGGGTCACATGTGTGTGGAGTTTGCATGTTCTCCCCATGTCGTCGTGGGGTTTCCTCCGGGTACTCCAGTTTCCCCCCACAGCCCAAAGACATGCTGAGGCTAATTGGAGTTACTAAATTGCCTGTAAGAGTGCATGTGTAAGTGAATGTTGTGTGAGTGTGCCCTGTGATGGGCTGGCCCCCCATCCTGGGTTGTTCCCTGCCTCATGCACATTGCTTCTGGGATAGGCTCTGGACCCCCCGCGACCCAGTAGGATAAGCGGTTTGGAAAATGGATGGATGTCTCCCCTTACTCTCCTTTGCTCAAGCTGAAAAGATTCAGCTCAGCTACCCTCTGCTTATAAGACCAGGAATCATTCTTATAACCCTGCATTGAACCCTTTCTAAGGCATCAATGTCCTTTTTAAGGTGGCCAAACCTGCATGCAATATTCTAGGTGAGATCTTACCAAGGCACTGTATAATCTTAGCATCACCTCCCTTGACTTAAAATCCACACAACTAGAGAGATAACCATGCATCCTATTGGCCTTTTTAATTGCTGGAAGCATCAACATATTTTACCAACTATTAATGGTGAAAGGCGGCACGATGGCACACAGCTGAACGGTTGGGGGGTTTGAATTCTGCTTCTGCTCTGCCTGTGTGAGTGTACTGTTAGTTTTAGTTAGGCAGATCAGGCAGTGTCGTAAACAGGTATTCAATTCTGCGCACACTTGGTAAAATGTACTATGTATACTTGACTGTACTTGTGTGCTCATGTACCTGTTTTACCTCATCTTCCATTGCTGAAGACCAGTTTGAAGACTAAAAACACAAGTACATGAGGACGGTAAATGTTGATCTTGCTCCACCCCAAACGTCAAGGATACATTGGATGCATCCTTGCCAAAGGAGAACAATCCCATTATTCATTGCGCCCCAATTTCGTTCTTGGAAGGCAAGTTAGCAGACCAGTCATGCCTAGATCACAAGTACAGTCTTTGCATTCCTGATACTGACTTTTGAACTTGTGCAGACCAGATCCTGCTTCTGGGTATGGAGTGGAGGTATGACTAATAGAAAGCGCAAGTCTGATGTCATTTTGTAGGTAGTTTGCTAACATTTTAGATCATATGTTTCCCTAGGCAAAAAGCCTAAGAGGAAAGTGAATGGGATTTCAGAAATTGGGCAAAAATAATATCAAAAGACCATAACATTTTCTTATATAACTCATTTGTTCGTGGTTGTATTTTGACAGTTTTTAATGTTTCTTGGAGAAATTAGCATGTTGCTACTGCTTTGCTAAATGAAGTGAATAATAGTACAACGCAGCAATTTCCTGACATCATTGAAAATGCAGATAGACTTTATTTTCTATTGTACATTGAAAAAGTATTATAAACATGAGTATATACATGTTTAGAAAAAGGTATAATACATCCATCCATTATCCTACTTGGTCGCGGGGGTCCAGAGCCTATCCCGGGAGCAATGGGCACAAGGCAGGGAACAACCCAGGATGGGGGGCCAGCCCATTACAGGGCACACTCACACACCATTCACGCACACATTCACACCTACGGGCAATTTAGCAACTCCAATTAGCCTCAGCATGTTTTTGGACTGTGGGGGGAAACTGGAGTACCCAGAGGAAACCCCACGACGACATGGGGAGAACATGCACAGACTCTGCACACATGTAACCCAGGTGGAGACTTGAATCTGGGTCCCAGAGGTGTGAGGCAACAGTGCTAACCACTGCACCACCATGCCACCCCATAACACATTATAGCCATGTGTATTATGCATTATGAATGCCGTATGAAGCTGTCATCTGTCTTTTTGTTTTCCAATGTGGTTTTGAAATGGAAAATGAAAAGAATGAATAATACACAGATTATGCACCGATTCAAAATACTCTGACCCTACAACAACTCAGAAGGGGCACAGCTCACTAACGGGAATCATCACAACCCACAAGAATAAGAGTCTTTATTGTCATATGGCAACAAAATTGACATAGAACTAATACAGTGTATGTGTAAATCTGTTACATTAGTGCAAAAGTTAATATTACATGTAAAATTATTTTCAGCAAATACAATCGAGAGCATTTTTAGCTTGTTAATGGGTGTATCCAAACCCATTTTGCTATTTCGACAGCAGAAACGTTTTGACTTTTTACCAGTGCAAGGCAAAAACGGGTTTTCCTAAATCTTAATTTTTCAGAGGTATGTTTAGGCGTAAAATGTAATGAACCAATGAGAATGAACCACCTCAGCTTTAGAAGGCAGCAGTGCATGAGCTACGGCGGATTGCTATTACAATGGTGTGTTTGCCTGCCAAGCCTGATCGGTTTTCATCTGTGAAAACAGACCTGCTCCTGCTGGAGCACATCATTTATGGGAGGACCACTGTTCCAGCTCAGCCTTCCAAGGTGAAACAGGCATGGGATGTAGCAGTGAGTATGTCCTCGTTTTCTGACATCAGCAGACCATCCGCTCAGTGCTGAAAGCGGTATGATGATGTCAGAAGACAGGGAAACCAGAAGCTCCCTGCTGAACCTGGTGTGTTTAAATATCCATGTGTTTGGCACGACTGAATGGTTTGGAGTCTGCAATCTCAGCAGCTGGATCCAGAGTCTCAGATCTCCAGAGTGCAGGGCAAACGTAATGGTCTGCTTATGTGTAAGGCTGCATTACATGTTCACCGACCCAGGACATCAGAACCATATTTTACTCTACAGGCAATAGCTGGGCTGTAAGTATTGACTAATACGTATTATTACAGCCCACTGTAAGAGGCCCGGTATTATCAAAAATCACTTGTCAACATTACAATTGACAGTAGTAAGATTTTTTCCTGCTTTAGCAGAATATGGGTTTACAAACATGCATAAGTGACAATTTGTGGGCTTATAAAAGTGCCTTTTTTTCGTGAAATTCTACTAAATCCTAAATTGTTCACTGACACGAAAACCTCATGAAGTGTTTTCATTGCTGATAAAACACCATTATCCTAATGTGCTCAAAAGGTTCTGCTTATTACAATCTGGGAAATCTCACTGATCACCAGCAAGATGTAATATCATGCACTATTGCTTTTTGTGCAGTGGGAGCTTTAACACAAGTACTCACCCTCTGGACAATTAAAAACATATTTAGCAAAAAACTGTCGTAAATGATTATACTAATATTTTATACTTTTATTGGGTTAATGTTTTAAAAAACACCAGGGGGTCATTTATCACACTGCAATTAGATTCAGGTCAAGAGATTAAAACACAGAAAGCACCTGGAAAATATTTATAGCACAGTGACAAGCAGCACCACTCATATAATCAGCCATAACCATCCAATGCATATTGATCATGAATAATCATGTACTTACATGTTGTCCCTGTGAAGAATGGAGGCACTTTTACAGTCTGCTGACTGCAGCCATTTGACAAGCAGGACATGAAGTCATACCAAAACAAAAAAAGGTGACATCTTACAGTCGTGTTCTACTTGCTCTCAAACATTTTTAGTTTTGATTCAGTTTGATAAAAAGCCAACATGTAAAGCTGTTCATCTTTATGGACAAGAAACAAGAATCCACTTTTGTCAATAGACCGACAGGTAACACTTAAAGCTTATAATTATAAAATTGATGCAAAATTATGGCGGAGGATAAGCGGTTTGAAAAATGGATGGATGGTTTAGGGCTCCTCATTTCCTGAAAAGTCTGCCTACATTCCCATACACACTCAAGTCATTTTAAAGTTCATTCAAGGTCTTCATTCACATAAACAGGGTTGTGGATGTGCCAATGCCACCCTGGTCCATAGAAAAACAATATGTGAAATATTTTCCCACCAGTCTGAAAACCGATGAAATTGTTGCTTCATGTCTGAGAGATATTACCTGGTACCTTGGGCGGAGCTTAATTCTCCGCTTCTGACGTCATAAGAGGAAGTGGCTTATCCTTGATTCTGATTGGTCGGGGGTTTATGCCCATATATGGTATCAATACATGCTTATGCCACGTGCTGCCGATAGGGGGCGATATGGTTTTGGGAGATTGCCGTTATGTCCACATATGGTATCAATACATGCTTATGCCACGTGTTGCCGATAGGGTGGTTTGAGAGATTAATAGAATAAAAATACATTACGTGTATTTTATTAATGTGCTTTTTTAAATTACGTTTTTAAGGAATAATAAAACATAGAGCAGGATGAAGACAAGCTAGCGCATACACGTTCAGCGGGGGTGTCCGTCCGGCCCGTAGCCGCGTGTTGTTAGTAAGCGCCGCGGCGTATTTTAAAAAAGAAAGCACCCAAATGTTTTAAAAGAAAGCACCAAAATGTTTTAAAAGAAGAAAGACCCAAAAGAAGAAAACCATTAGTGTTATTTTAAAAGAAAAAGCAGGGTGAATTTTAACAAACATGCCCGAAAGAAGCAGCAGAAGAGCAAATTTAAACAAGCGAAAACAACAAACAAGCCCGTCGTTTTAAAAGAAGCTATCACTCATTACATTTAACCAACACGAAAGACTTTAGTTATATTTACCAGGTTGAAGAAAGCATGCAAGCGGCAAACTTTTAGAAGAAATAGGACGAAACGATCCCGGAGCACTGCCACATGCGACTACTCTGTTTGAACAACGCGGGGCGGAATGGCCGATCGCTAGTCCGGCGTTTGGCGCATGCGCACCCACGCCGCCTCCCCTTTCAAAATGGCGACGCCGACGGAGCGCCTGTTTTAGCAAATAAAACACCTATAGCCGTAATGTTTTTAAGGAATGAAGCACTTTTCTGCCAATGTGAATAATAAAGTAAAGCGCTCTGTGCATTTTCGACAGCAATAATCAAAGAATAACGCGGTTAATTCTTGTTTAAACGAATGCATACTCTCACTCTCGTGTGGCGCACGCGCGTAGATCCACACAGCATTTCCTTTATTGAGCCAGCTCGTTGCGTGAAGCAGTTGTCAAATGGCTACCAGCGGAAGTTGTTGTCGTGATGCGAACCGTTGGCCTGGATTGTGAGAAGTATGCCGCCATTCTGGCAGAATGCACACCAATTCTATATTTTATATGCTTATTTGTAAATAGTGTAAAATAATCTATTTCTAATTTAAATAAAAGTCGATCTCTAACCCCCCCGGATTGCTTAGCTAAATTTATCTACGTATGGTTAATCAAAAGGTATAACCAGAACTTGAAAAGATGTATGACAACACATGCTGATCTTTTATTTCAAATAAGCCTCTTTAAACTCATCGTTTTTAAGCAATGAAACTCTTTTCGGCTAATGTGTTATTTAAAATAAAACATCTTAAGCATTTCGACAACAAGAATCAAGGAATAACGCTGGCGATCCTTGTTAAAATAACTCTCCATGTCGCGCTTGTGCGTGCAGCCACGATACCCACACACCACTGTCTTTTATTGAAAACGGCTGAGGCAAGTCGTTTTCGGAACTTTAAAGTGTGTATACAACAAGTAAACGTGTGTAAAAGAAGTATAAAATGTGTTATAAAGCACATAGCCAACGTTAATTAATAAAGAATTTAAGCATAATAGCCCAGACGTACCACGGCCTAAAGCCGGTAGAAAAAGAGCTATCCTACGGCCTACAAGAGAAAAGCATATGGCACCAAATTGGAATCAGTAGTCGTTAAAAGAATATGAATTTATCAATGCGACATTTTAAATACGTTTTAAGGCATAATAATTTTAAGGGGTCACCGGGCGCGTCGAGCTTTTCTAGCTAGAGAGGAAAGAGTCGGGCAGTTTTGAATGGTAAAAGCAGTAGTTGTGTATTGTTAACGGTTTATTTTTTAACAAAATGTCCTATTTTATAACGGTAAAAACACAGCAATCCTGTTTTTAGGGGGGATTTATGCGCATTGCATGTCTAGACATGTCGATCAGCTAATGTCCGCGGCAGTGGGAAACGGGTCGTAGGCGCGAGAGCGATAAGCCTATGTGAAGGAAGCGTCAATTGACAAATTGTTGCAGAGTGCGTGTAACATCCCGTTTAACCGCTGGTCCCGAGTGTGACAAGCAGACAGACAGCATTCACGCCCCGGCAGAAAGCACATTACGTCTATTTGTTAATCAGTTATATTATTTTATACTATTTACGAATAAATGTCTAATTGAAATAAAAGTCGATGTCTAACACCACAGCTCTGGGACTCTAGCATAGCCCCGGGCGCCCCGCTGCGGGCCTGTGGGGCTGGATGAAGTATCTAACTTCAATTGCTTAATCAGCAGGGTAAAGTGCCGTAACTTAAACGGGGGTATGACAAATTAGTATAAAGTTTTAAGCCAATAAGATTTAATTAATAAAATAATTTAGTTGTATTTTGTTAGTTTTATTTTCAATAAAACACACCCAGCGCATTATTAATTTAATAGATGCAGGAACTAGTGAGCGGTATTTAGCTACGTACTTCAAAAACATTTAAAAAACTTTGTTAGACTAATACCTTAGTTATTTTAATAATTTAAGGGATAAAAACATTTGTCGTGTTTGTCAATGTGTTATTTTAAGTAAATGCGTTATTTTCCAACGCCAAAAGCCCTGTCATGTTTTAAGTGAGAAATGATATGGACTGGCAACTCTCTCTGGGGGGAGCAACCCCGGTTAGGTACTATTAAGCAGCATTTAGTGACATGCATCAAAACACATTTTTAGAAACTTTGAAAGAATAAAGTCTTAGTTATTTTAATAAATACGTTTTTCAGTAAATGTTTATTCACGCGCATGCACACAAACACCCACACACACCCCGGAGGTCGGGGGGCTTTAGAGTTTAACTTTAGGTTGCTGATCGCGATGTGTGACTAAACCCCAAAGCACCCTAACTTAGTCGTTTACTAACTTATCGCGAAAAACAGACAGAAATAGACTTGTAAATTCTAAAGAAAAGACATTAACTGTTTTTTGTTAATGTTTAAAGGTATACAAACTACAGTTGTATCGGACACGCACACAAAAACACTAAAAGAGTTTTGCTCAGTCAAAAAACAGCAAACATATATTGTTCACGCTTTTTATTAAAATGTATAAGGATTGTTTTGTTATACGGAAATTTTAAATTAATATGAGTGGGATATAAGTCATTTAGGCAACAAGATTTGAGGAAGAACCTAAATAGTGGCTGGAAATGACCGACCAGGCAGGCAGAAGTTTGCTTTCCTTATCTCACAAGTCATGGAAGGGTGGGGTGGGGGGGGGGGGGGGGGACACATAAGTGGGGGGTAGGAACTGTGGAATCAGGCAGGGGTGTAAGAATTTAGGATATAGTCTTGTTATTTTAAAGAAGGTGTGCATGATTATTTAATTACTTTTAATAGGAACCAGTAAGATGCATTTAGCACCATGTTGCAAATACACATTGAAAACTTTAAAGAATAAGGTCATAGTTATTTTAATAAAGACATCCTACAAGGTGCCCACGGCCATAACTTATATAATCTACAAGCTTGATCCGAGATGCTTGCTGGAGTACAATGCTAAGCTGACATCGGTAACGGAGCTGCAGCCTGTTTGATAGTTAATGAAACATAGTTCAAATTCAACAGTGTCAGCAGTCATCCACGATGCAGGGAGACTACAGATTGACTATAACGACCCCGTTTATCAGCTGGCATTATTTAAATTTTTTTTGACAGAATAAAGCCTTAGTTATTTTAATAAATATGTTTTTTCAGTAAATGTGTATTCATGCTCAAGTGCACAAACACACACACACCGATGGTCAGGGGCTTTAGAGTTTAACTTTAGGTCTGTGAAAGTATAGGACCGCGATGTGTATACAGGCACCAAAACATATTAACTTAGTCGTTCATGAGTCTTATTGTGAAAAACCACGCAAAATAGACATGTAAATTTTAAAGAAAAGACATTAACTGCTTTTGTTAATGTTTAATTGTATAAAAACTTTAGATGTGGTTGTTAAACAGTCAAACAAAAATGTGTTATTTTAAAGTAGTATAAAATATAACCTTAACTTTGGACGCAAGATGAACAACCTACAAACACAGACAGACAGACACACACAAACACACAGCAAAGCCCCAAGCAAGCGCACAAGCACACAACCAAAGGTGGGCTTTTAGAGTTTGCTCAATCAAAAAAATATCAGACCCATATAGTTTACGTTTTTTATTAAAATGTGTAAGGATCGCTCTGTTAGAGCGCAATTTTAAATTAGTATGATTGTGATATAAATCATTTAGGCAACAAGATTTGAGGAAGAACCTAAGTAGCGGCTAGAAATGATCGACCAGGCAGACAGAAGTCTGCTTTTCTTATCTCACAAGTCATGGAAGTGTAGGGGGGTGTAGGAACTGTGGAATCAGGCATAGTTATTTTAATAAAGACATCCTACAAGGTATACCACGGCCCAAGCTTATAGCGTCTACTATCATGATTTGAGAGGCTAGATGGAGTACCATGTTAAGTTGACAATGGTAACTGAGATGCAGCCTGCATGCAGGGAGACTAGAGAGTGACTATAGTACCCCATTTAACCGTTGGGTCCTTATTTTTTAAGAATTTTGACAGAATAAAGCCTTAGTTATTTTAATAAATACGTTTTTTCCAGTACATGGTTGTTCATACGCATGTGCACAAACACACACACACATCGGTGGTCAGGGGCTTTAGAGTTTAACTTTAGGTCAGTGAAAGTATAGGATTGTTATGTGTATTCAGACCCCAAAACATATTAACTTAGTCGTTCATGAGTCTTATTGTGAAAAACCGACAATATAGACTTGTAAATTTTAAAGAAAAAGACATTAACAGCTTTTGTTAATGTTGAAATGTATAAAAACTTTAGCTGCTTTTCTTAAATGGCCAGAAAAATTGGATCAACACTATTAGTTTATATGAGGAGGGGGTGTTCGCAACAGTCACAATCCTAGCAGGCAAGCATAACATGCCAAAGAAACATCTCTTTCATTTATTTCAAAGCAGACACTTTGTGCAAAAGTTGTTTCCTCATTGCCCAAACGGCTACCAGAATTGGAGGGTCCTTAAAGACCTTTCATAAGACTTGGAGGCCCTGTCCTGAGGTTTATCAAAGACCAGGTTCTTACACTATAGGATGCTGTTTAAGTACTTGATGGGATGACCCCTGCAATGAAATTTGTAACATTTCAAGATGTATATTTTAAAAGAATGAAGTGCCTGGCCAGTAAGAGAGGTATGGTATCGGATGGTGGAATGTCGAACAGGTTTGTTAGAGGGGTTAGAGGAGGCAGAACTATGTTTTGGCTCTGCTCTCTCGATTATCTGAGTTCTGGACAGACATATTCAAAGCCATTGAGCAGGACATCAACATAGAACCTGGTCTTTGATAAACCTCAGGACAGGGCCTCCAAGTCTTATGAAAGGTCTTTAAGGACCATCCAGTTCTGGTGGCCGTTTGGGAAATGAGGAAACAACTTTTGCACAAAGTGTCTGCTTTGAAATAAATGAAAGAGATGTTTCTTTGGCATGTTATGCTTGCCTGCTAGGATTGTGACTGTTGCGAACACTCCATCCTCATATAAACTAATAGTGTTGATCCAATTTTTCTGGCCATTTAAGAAAAGCAGCTAAAGTTTTTATACATTTCAACATTAACAAAAGCTGTTAATGTCTTTTCTTTAAAATTTACAAGTCTATATTGTCGGTTTTTCACAATAAGACTCATGAACGACTAAGTTAATATGTTTTGGGGTCTGAATACACATAACAATCCTATACTTTCACTGACCTAAAGTTAAACTCTAAAGCCCCTGACCACCGATGTGTGTGTGTGTTTGTGCACATGCGTATGAACAACCATGTACTGGAAAAAACGTATTTATTAAAATAACTAAGGCTTTATTCTGTCAAAATTCTTAAAAAATAAGGACCCAACGGTTAAATGGGGTACTATAGTCACTCTCTAGTCTCCCTGCATGCAGGCTGCATCTCAGTTACCATTGTCAACTTAACATGGTACTCCATCTAGCCTCTCAAATCATGATAGTAGACGCTATAAGCTTGGGCCGTGGTATACCTTGTAGGATGTCTTTATTAAAATAACTATGCCTGATTCCACAGTTCCTACACCCCCCTACACTTCCATGACTTGTGAGATAAGAAAAGCAGACTTCTGTCTGCCTGGTCGATCATTTCTAGCCGCTACTTAGGTTCTTCCTCAAATCTTGTTGCCTAAATGATTTATATCACAATCATACTAATTTAAAATTGCGCTCTAACAGAGCGATCCTTACACATTTTAATAAAAAACGTAAACTATATGGGTCTGATATTTTTTTGATTGAGCAAACTCTAAAAGCCCACCTTTGGTTGTGTGCTTGTGCGCTTGCTTGGGGCTTTGCTGTGTGTTTGTGTGTGTCTGTCTGTCTGTGTTTGTAGGTTGTTCATCTTGCGTCCAAAGTTAAGGTTATATTTTATACTACTTTAAAATAACACATTTTTGTTTGACTGTTTAACAACCACATCTAAAGTTTTTATACAATTAAACATTAACAAAAGCAGTTAATGTCTTTTCTTTAAAATTTACATGTCTATTTTGCGTGGTTTTTCACAATAAGACTCATGAACGACTAAGTTAATATGTTTTGGTGCCTGTATACACATCGCGGTCCTATACTTTCACAGACCTAAAGTTAAACTCTAAAGCCCCTGACCATCGGTGTGTGTGTGTTTGTGCACTTGAGCATGAATACACATTTACTGAAAAAACATATTTATTAAAATAACTAAGGCTTTATTCTGTCAAAAAAAATTTAAATAATGCCAGCTGATAAACGGGGTCGTTATAGTCAATCTGTAGTCTCCCTGCATCGTGGATGACTGCTGACACTGTTGAATTTGAACTATGTTTCATTAACTATCAAACAGGCTGCAGCTCCGTTACCGATGTCAGCTTAGCATTGTACTCCAGCAAGCATCTCGGATCAAGCTTGTAGATTATATAAGTTATGGCCGTGGGCACCTTGTAGGATGTCTTTATTAAAATAACTATGACCTTATTCTTTAAAGTTTTCAATGTGTATTTGCAACATGGTGCTAAATGCATCTTACTGGTTCCTATTAAAAGTAATTAAATAATCATGCACACCTTCTTTAAAATAACAAGACTATATCCTAAATTCTTACACCCCTGCCTGATTCCACAGTTCCTACCCCCCACTTATGTGTCCCCCCCCCCCCCCCCCACCCCACCCTTCCATGACTTGTGAGATAAGGAAAGCAAACTTCTGCCTGCCTGGTCGGTCATTTCCAGCCACTATTTAGGTTCTTCCTCAAATCTTGTTGCCTAAATGACTTATATCCCACTCATATTAATTTAAAATTTCCGTATAACAAAACAATCCTTATACATTTTAATAAAAAGCGTGAACAATATATGTTTGCTGTTTTTTGACTGAGCAAAACTCTTTTAGTGTTTTTGTGTGCGTGTCCGATACAACTGTAGTTTGTATACCTTTAAACATTAACAAAAAACAGTTAATGTCTTTTCTTTAGAATTTACAAGTCTATTTCTGTCTGTTTTTCGCGATAAGTTAGTAAACGACTAAGTTAGGGTGCTTTGGGGTTTAGTCACACATCGCGATCAGCAACCTAAAGTTAAACTCTAAAGCCCCCCGACCTCCGGGGTGTGTGTGGGTGTTTGTGTGCATGCGCGTGAATAAACATTTACTGAAAAACGTATTTATTAAAATAACTAAGACTTTATTCTTTCAAAGTTTCTAAAAATGTGTTTTGATGCATGTCACTAAATGCTGCTTAATAGTACCTAACCGGGGTTGCTCCCCCCAGAGAGAGTTGCCAGTCCATATCATTTCTCACTTAAAACATGACAGGGCTTTTGGCGTTGGAAAATAACGCATTTACTTAAAATAACACATTGACAAACACGACAAATGTTTTTATCCCTTAAATTATTAAAATAACTAAGGTATTAGTCTAACAAAGTTTTTTAAATGTTTTTGAAGTACGTAGCTAAATACCGCTCACTAGTTCCTGCATCTATTAAATTAATAATGCGCTGGGTGTGTTTTATTGAAAATAAAACTAACAAAATACAACTAAATTATTTTATTAATTAAATCTTATTGGCTTAAAACTTTATACTAATTTGTCATACCCCCGTTTAAGTTACGGCACTTTACCCTGCTGATTAAGCAATTGAAGTTAGATACTTCATCCAGCCCCACAGGCCCGCAGCGGGGCGCCCGGGGCTATGCTAGAGTCCCAGAGCTGTGGTGTTAGACATCGACTTTTATTTCAATTAGACATTTATTCGTAAATAGTATAAAATAATATAACTGATTAACAAATAGACGTAATGTGCTTTCTGCCGGGGCGTGAATGCTGTCTGTCTGCTTGTCACACTCGGGACCAGCGGTTAAACGGGATGTTACACGCACTCTGCAACAATTTGTCAATTGACGCTTCCTTCACATAGGCTTATCGCTCTCGCGCCTACGACCCGTTTCCCACTGCCGCGGACATTAGCTGATCGACATGTCTAGACATGCAATGCGCATAAATCCCCCCTAAAAACAGGATTGCTGTGTTTTTACCGTTATAAAATAGGACATTTTGTTAAAAAATAAACCGTTAACAATACACAACTACTGCTTTTACCATTCAAAACTGCCCGACTCTTTCCTCTCTAGCTAGAAAAGCTCGACGCGCCCGGTGACCCCTTAAAATTATTATGCCTTAAAACGTATTTAAAATGTCGCATTGATAAATTCATATTCTTTTAACGACTACTGATTCCAATTTGGTGCCATATGCTTTTCTCTTGTAGGCCGTAGGATAGCTCTTTTTCTACCGGCTTTAGGCCGTGGTACGTCTGGGCTATTATGCTTAAATTCTTTATTAATTAACGTTGGCTATGTGCTTTATAACACATTTTATACTTCTTTTACACACGTTTACTTGTTGTATACACACTTTAAAGTTCCGAAAACGACTTGCCTCAGCCGTTTTCAATAAAAGACAGTGGTGTGTGGGTATCGTGGCTGCACGCACAAGCGCGACATGGAGAGTTATTTTAACAAGGATCGCCAGCGTTATTCCTTGATTCTTGTTGTCGAAATGCTTAAGATGTTTTATTTTAAATAACACATTAGCCGAAAAGAGTTTCATTGCTTAAAAACGATGAGTTTAAAGAGGCTTATTTGAAATAAAAGATCAGCATGTGTTGTCATACATCTTTTCAAGTTCTGGTTATACCTTTTGATTAACCATACGTAGATAAATTTAGCTAAGCAATCCGGGGGGGTTAGAGATCGACTTTTATTTAAATTAGAAATAGATTATTTTACACTATTTACAAATAAGCATATAAAATATAGAATTGGTGTGCATTCTGCCAGAATGGCGGCATACTTCTCACAATCCAGGCCAACGGTTCGCATCACGACAACAACTTCCGCTGGTAGCCATTTGACAACTGCTTCACGCAACGAGCTGGCTCAATAAAGGAAATGCTGTGTGGATCTACGCGCGTGCGCCACACGAGAGTGAGAGTATGCATTCGTTTAAACAAGAATTAACCGCGTTATTCTTTGATTATTGCTGTCGAAAATGCACAGAGCGCTTTACTTTATTATTCACATTGGCAGAAAAGTGCTTCATTCCTTAAAAACATTACGGCTATAGGTGTTTTATTTGCTAAAACAGGCGCTCCGTCGGCGTCGCCATTTTGAAAGGGGAGGCGGCGTGGGTGCGCATGCGCCAAACGCCGGACTAGCGATCGGCCATTCCGCCCCGCGTTGTTCAAACAGAGTAGTCGCATGTGGCAGTGCTCCGGGATCGTTTCGTCCTATTTCTTCTAAAAGTTTGCCGCTTGCATGCTTTCTTCAACCTGGTAAATATAACTAAAGTCTTTCGTGTTGGTTAAATGTAATGAGTGATAGCTTCTTTTAAAACGACGGGCTTGTTTGTTGTTTTCGCTTGTTTAAATTTGCTCTTCTGCTGCTTCTTTCGGGCATGTTTGTTAAAATTCACCCTGCTTTTTCTTTTAAAATAACACTAATGGTTTTCTTCTTTTGGGTCTTTCTTCTTTTAAAACATTTTGGTGCTTTCTTTTAAAACATTTGGGTGCTTTCTTTTTTAAAATACGCCGCGGCGCTTACTAACAACACGCGGCTACGGGCCGGACGGACGCCCCCGCTGAACGTGTATGCGCTAGCTTGTCTTCATCCTGCTCTATGTTTTATTATTCCTTAAAAACGTAATTTAAAAAAGCACATTAATAAAATACACGTAATGTATTTTTATTCTATTAATCTCTCAAACCACCCTATCGGCAACACGTGGCATAAGCATGTATTGATACCATATGTGGACATAACGGCAATCTCCCAAAACCATATCGCCCCCTATCGGCAGCACGTGGCATAAGCATGTATTGATACCATATATGGGCATAAACCCCCGACCAATCAGAATCAAGGATAAGCCACTTCCTCTTATGACGTCAGAAGCGGAGAATTAAGCTCCGCCCAAGGTACCAGGTAATATCTCTTGTCTGTCTGTCCTGGACCGAATTAGAGATCTTTCCTCTAAAATAAATAAATAAATATATAAAATTAAGGATCCTACAGACAGGAATCACTACAAAACAAGGTGTTGACATGCTGTCACTGGCCAACAGAATGCAAGATTATAGTTGGATAGTTTGGATGCTTCACTGCAATTCTGCTTATTTTGACTTTGAGCTGGTGCTAACATGGATATAAATGGTAAATGGACTGCATTCATATAGCGCTTTTCTACTCCTACAAGTACTCAAAGCGATATACATTGTATGCCTCACATTCACCCATTCATACATGCATTCATACACCGGTGGTGTTGGCTGCCATTCAAGGCGCCTACCTGCTCACTGGGAGCAATTTGGGGTTCAGTGTCTTGCTCAAGGACACTTTGATGGGGTCAGGAGGAACCAATATACTGGCATTAGTGCCTTGGTCACATTATTGTTCTGTATGTAAAGCTAGATGTTGTTTTCTGTCACATCTAAAGCCACAAGAGAATAAAAACAACACAAAGTGTGATGCTGTCTCAATACTTATAACTGTATCTGGCAGTAATCTGTGACAGTATAAAATGGAACAAACCCATATGGTGACTTATTATCTGTTCGTCACTAACCAGTGATGGTCCAGCAAGAGAATTCCTGTTAGGACAGAAATCATTTACACAAAGTATATATTGTTATACACAGACATACATACATACCCAGAATGATATAACAGTCAGCTTACACTGTGTGCAGCACTTTTAGTGCAGGACTGCTTTCCTGCTCAGGTTCAAATGGCTGTAGTGAAATAAAGGTAAAATCTGTTAAAATGTATATATGTAATACAAATGCTATTAGCTCGTATGTGTAGCCCAATGAATGGGATGGCTGATGTAATTTATTATTCTATCTCCAGATAAATGCTGTTGGCTACTCTAAAACTTCATTTTTCATTCATTAAAGTGGTAAGTTTTTGATTCTCTGTGGACATTTTTTGGTTGATACACTTTACACATAACAAAAGTGTTTTAAATTGCACTCACCAGTGTATCAGTTAGATCAAACTCTGTGCGTTATTTGAAATGTCTGACACTTCTCCACCTGCAAAACACAACTGAAATTAGTATAGTATTACTATAGTCAGACAGCTGAACTTTTTAAACAATGCTAAACCTAGGAGAAAGTGAAGAAGGGAAAGCCACCCTGACACACGCCGATGGTAATAGTTGGTTTTTGGCTCAAGGTGGGACTTCATGGGAAAAAGGTCAACTGAAAAGTGTTAGGAAAAGTAGACTTTTTTAACATGAATCCCAGCTGGTGCAACACCAACATACCTGCACAGCACATTAAAATGACTTGGTACTTTTTACTTATTAGTACTTTATTAGTACTTAGTGCTTTACAGACTAGATCATCTTTCTCAGAGAGCTGAAACAGTTACTGGCTATGGAAAAAGCATGATTATTTACCCTCTTCAGAATCCTTCTTAGAGCAGATGAAAATAGTAATTCCTTGATATGGTTTGCCTATTTCTTGTATTCTGCTAGAATAACAGGTCTTTGTGTGCCAGGAATATTGATGACCTGAGATCCATCTGCATATAGAAGGATGAAGGGTCCCTCATTCAAGTCTTTCTTGAAGCCCCTCATTTCTTTCACAGCCTGATGAAGACCTTCAGCAGTGATGTCAGGGTCTGTTAAGTGTTACGTGCCATAAGAGGTTTGGATATGTCTACAGGACACCTCAGTCTTCTGCCCCAAACTCCACTCACCACTTGCTGCTACAGCCCGCCTCCCAGTTTCTGGCCACGCCCCTTCCACCCTCTGACCTCTGATCCTGGCCCTGTGTTCCGGTCCAGGATAAAGCCTGCTGATCACAGCCAGCTCGAGCTCTTGCTCAACATTTGTCTTTTGCTATTGCTGTGATGGTTTGCTGTTTCTGATTGACTTCTTGTGTATGACGGTTCTGATTGTTTGGTTTCTGGTTTTCTGCTTCGCCCATTTTTGTACCTTTGCCTTTGGTTTGTTTGTCTTCTGGTTTTGACCTCTTGCTCAGCTCCTGACTGCTCTCTTTGCCTCGCCTCTTCGGATATAAGGAGTGACTGCCTTTTTGTTTGTGCGTACGTGCTGTTTACTGTGGTTTTGGTTAGGGAGTTAGATTTAGTTGTTGTCATTTCCTTTCCTCTTGTTTTCATTACCTTTAGAGTTTGGGACGTGGTCGTTAGCCGTTTTGGTGGTTGTTTTGGCCTGGGTCACTCCCGAAGTTTGTTGCACCTCGTGTTTGTAAAAGTGTCTGAATAAATATAAAGAAATACAACAAAAGATCCCTTTGCTTCCCCTGTTCCCTTTTCCCATCCCTCGCTGGTCTCGTCTTCCCCTCTCCTTTCCCTTACCTTTCTGTCGGTCCTCAACCCTAGAAATCTTTTTTCTCGTTGTGGCTTTATATCACCTTTCCGAGCAGCCATCAAGCCAATATTTATCTGCAAATAAATAAAAATAATAAAGGCTTTCCACCTTAGAATGAGAGGGCTGAGATGATGATAGGATGTTGACAGCTAATCAACAGTAAAGTTTAGGGGTTAAATACTTTCACTGTCACTCTGAGACGTATCAAAGCACAATTGATTACCTTAACTTCACTTTTCTCTGTTTTCTTTGCCCCCATTTTCCTTTCCTCTGCTTTTTTCTTCTGATATTATAAAAAGGTTTCTGATATTGGGGTTGGATTTGATGGAGGATTCTCTGATACTACAAAGATGCAAACAAAAAATGTGTTTTTATAAATGCCAAAGCATTACGGGGTAAAGAAGCTGTCAGAAAGGGTGTGTGGGTACAAGTAAACATATTAGTCTATAGTTGTGCATAAATTAAAATTTTGTAATGTCTTTTACTAGTGAAATCATATATAAAATATGTAGTGTGTATTTTGTTTGTGAGAATATGATTCAAAAAGTTACAACATTAGAAAATTACAAATACAAAGTGAAATTTTTCAGTTGTGGTTTCTTCATTATGAATACGAAATGACATTTTCTACTGTTATAACTTTTTGAATTCTGCTATAATTCCCTCATCTTACTAATGTCTTTATACTGTCTAGTATAGACTAATACAGTGCAGGAGTAAGTCTTTTTCAACATTATTTCTTACAAACATATGTAGCCTGTCGCCGGCCAGGCATGGGATTGCCCTCAGTAGCTTGAACAAGTGCTCCATGGACTCCCTTAGTACCAGTGACGTACTGTGTGCTTATCTTACCTGAAGGGAGTTCGGAGGTGGGTTTCAAGAATCAAGATCAAGAATCTCTTTAAGCCTCTAACCACAACCAAGGATAAATTTCGCCTGTAAGGTTTCGGGAGTCTTTTTACCACAATAAGGACAATACGTCTATATTTTTCTGAAACTCTTCTTGGTTCACGTGCTATTTCTATGTCACATTTACTGTACCCACCTTCCTGTTAAAAAGACAGACAGTGTGTCCGTCCAATCAGCGACGATCCTTGTCAAACAGTATGTATCTACATTTTCCGGTAAAAATTAATGTTGTGTTCAGCATTTTGGGAGCTCGGTTTTGGGGGCATTTCCATTTGGGGTGTTTTTGGGGGGGTGGTATTTGCACTTCAGGGCCACCGTACATTATGCACACATCATGTTTCATAACACCAGCCTCTTTAACAGTGTTTCTGTAGGTGAATGACTTCAGCAATGGGAACTATTTAAACCCATCTGGTAAAACGCAGCCAGTCCAGCAGTAAAAACGGCAAACAGGATGACCAGGGTGATAGTAATGGCACCGCGTCCAGCCAGCTGCGGCAGGGAAGCATGACGGGCTGAATGACACAGAAATATCTCTCTTTAATGGCCATGCTGCCCAGGAAAGAGGTTGGGACCACAATGTAACAGGAGAGCGATAGCTAGTGCTGCTTAAACGGCTTCTGGACACTCGTGAAAAAATGGAGGTGGATATTTCAATACACTCTCTGTGGAAACGATGGGTCCGAGAAAGATGGAAATGCTCACATCACTTTGCATGTGCATAAAGGCTGCCTCTGCGTCGGGGCATGTATGTTTACGAATAACCTTCCCCCTTTATGCAGCAGTCTTGCTGATTTCCTCTTCTTCAAAATGGTATTTAGGTTGCTACTGTAATCTGACCAGTAGCCCACTAAGCAGAAGAAAATGAAATAACTCCCCAGGATAATAAAATGTTATGCGATGATCTTAAACCTACAAGACACAGAGCATCCAATGTCTGTTCCTAGACCTTCATTTACAGGGTGTGAGAATGACTTCATAGTGCATGTATTATAAGCCAGCACGTGACCCTGAATGTTAGCAAGACTCTGGCTATGAAAGGATGCTGGATTATGCCTCAGATGATGCTGTACCCAGGTCAGGTCAGGTCAGGTTATACGTGTCACATGCAGCTGTACACTAGCAGGATGATGATACTTCTGCGTTTACTTGATCTTTCCTACTTGCCGAATGCACCTTCATGCCCACAGCTTACTTCATTACGCTGTCAGCCTGCTGTACTGCAGCCGGTCTGGTTAAGTTCTCTGAAGGACAGCAGACTCACCCCCAGGGCCCTTGGGCTTCTTTTCAGGGAGCTGCCATTGTTTGACTACAGTCGGGTGAAAGTGGCACCTTTTAAAAGAGCCCATTTAGCAGTTTAATCTTTCTGAATGTGTGAGTTTGTACCTTCATAAGTACAACTTCCCTTATCCACAACTAGAACTTTTCAGTTAGCGGCAGACAGTATCTCTGGACTGACAACTCGGGCAAAACATGAGAGCACAACTGACAGACAGTAACAGTGATTTTGTCTCTAACTGTGATTTCTGCCTGTGTGTGCATGCAGCAGGTCTCACTGGATTCCGCTGGATTCCTATATCAACGCTTGTACCAGTAATGGACCCTACAGAGCCCTGGGAAAGCCTTTGGTCTTGCGGTTTTGTACGCTGACCTTATTGCAATGCATTATGGGCTGCATATATTACCACGATCATGATGATGGAGCGGCAGAGATGGGGCCAGAGTGTTGAGTGAGTCCTATCATCATTAGGGTTGAGATATTCAGTTTTCAGCCCAATCCCAGACTATCCCCTCAACAGTCCTTCATTGCAAGTTGCACTTTTGCTGATCGCCCTTGCAATAGGCCCAATGCACTTAAACAGAAAGATGTGAGACAGACTCAGCCTCGCCCGCCTTGTTCAGTCTGCTATACTGTAAAGAGGAAGTGCGTTATGGTGCCATGTGACAATATGGCTCCCTGAAGAAGCTGTATTGTTCTTTCTTTAATAATACATTAGTTGTTACGAAAATCAAAAAGTGTGTCTGCTGTGAGAAGACAACAGTTGCGTGGTCTTACCATACTGAGCAAAGTTTGTAAACGTTTTCAGGGTTTATAGGGGAAGTACCTTGTGTGACACATTTGCACAGGATATGCACCTTTTCTGTTCTTCATCTCTCCCCATGTATCAGGGTGAAAAGGCTAAATAACTGACAAACTACACTCGCTTACTTTTTAATTTTACTTTATTCACTAACTAAACAAACTAAGACATATCAAGAAAAATCTGCATAGAATACAGAACCACCGAATAATACAGGACTATCCAAATATACTACAGGGGGTCCTCAGGTTACGACACAGTTCTGTTCCTACCACAGTGATGTAACCTGAATATTGCTGAATATTACAATTCTAAATGTATTAAAGATGTCACATACTCTTTGCAAATGCAAAATGACATTGGACCAAACACACACACACACAGAGGACACGTAGGAGAAGGCCCGTTCAGCTGTACACAGGCGATGCCCTTCATGATCAACCCCAGAAGACTGAAGAGAATCTCATGGATGAAGGTCACTCTCTCCAGGAAGCTCTCCAGGTCCTTCTAGTAAGTCCAGTGGAAAGCTGCAGTGTGCTGCATGATGACGGCGGTCCTCTCTGGGATCTTGGGCATCCTGGCGATGGTGTGGTGAGAAGGTCCTTGGGAGTCGCACAGGGGGTCGAAGTTTCCTATCCGGGGGTCTAGACTAATAAAAACACAGGAATTAAAAGAGCTCAAGACCCCAAGCTCACCCCATGTACCTGACCGTTGCCAAAAGGCTGAGAAGCGACCTACACTATGTTTCTAATTCTATTGTTATTTTTAAGGGCTGGACTGTAGCGAACCCAGCCATGTTAAAAGGATATCCACATGGTCTTCAGTGGTGTTCCACACTTCCTCCTTTAGGTGTTCTGGGTCCTGGAAGATGCTCTTGTCCTTCAAGAAGATTTTGTCTAAGAAGGATAATATCTGGTCCTGAGGACATGACACATCACTGTTACACCCAAACATGAGGACATACGTACAAACAGGACTTAGCTGTCGGGTGCGGCAGTGAGATGTTACTATGACCATCTCCCAGTAGTTCTTGGCTTTCCCCTCCCAGCCAGTGAGCGGGCTGAAAGACTTCAGGTCTGGAAAAATAGTCCACAAATCCAGGAGACTCCTTTTGGGGAAGAGATTTTGAGATTTTAGCAAATAACAATGAGGCTGAATTTGGATAAAATTTTATTGTCATTCTGCATCTTGGAGTTAGTTACCATTTTCAGGATGTTGCGAACACCCAGAAACCTAAACACAACAAACTCCAAAGCAACGTCCACAAATTCAAACTGGCAGATCTAAAAAAAATACTGAAGCATCCAGTGAGTGATTTTGCTGCAGGATTTTTACAGGGGTCTACATAAAATGGCAATAAAATGACATTGACTTACCCACGCCTCCGCCAGTTTCCTCAGCATGATGTCTCTTTTCCCCGGGTTGCCAAGGAAGGCCAGGAACTGGCTGAATGCCATTTCAAAGGCATGGATGTCCTTTGTCAGAACAAAGAACAGATGAATTGGTTAAAATCAAGACAGGGAATAAGCCCATTGTCGTACCATTACCTCATTGTGGTTGATGACACTTACCCTGTTGTTGATCTGGGCCAGTCCACCAAGAATCATTTTACCAGCTCGGATCAGATCTTTCTGGTAAAATCCTTGGCTGGTGAGTGTTTGCAGAGAGCAAGCAGAATTTATAAATTTGACACTGAATTACTGGAACATTACAGTATGATGAAAAATGCTGACTAAGAAGATCTTCCTAAATGTAAAAGCCTGCAACAAACCAAAGATTGATGCGTTAATGTTAACAGTAACTGAGGTGTGAATGTACTCACTGAGAAAGCCTGGCGAAGGGCTGCTAGTTTGAATGTAAAATCTTCAACCCCTCTTCTGATGAAATAGGTGCTGCAAAACAATGCAATGTGGAAAAAAAATCATATTTTTAAATCACATTAAATAAATGGTGACAATTTAAAGTAAAACAACTTAATATTTTTTTGCATAATTGAAACAAATAATTGGGGTAATAATTACATGGTCAAAAAGTATTTTTTTTCAGTGCACCTAGAGGAACTTTTATGACGTCCCATTCTAAATCCATAGGCATCTCTATGGAGATGGTACCTCCTTTGCAGGTATAACAGCTGCCACTCTTCTGGGAAGGATTTCCACAAGATTTCAGAGTGAGTCTGTGGGAATCCTGTACTTCCTGGGTATCCCCTGCCCAGAGCCCTGTACTTCCTAGACTAGGCTCCAGGTTCAACAAGATCCCAAAATGGATAAATGGTTATTGAAGATAGATGGCTGTAATCTTGTTTTTGTTTGTCCATTTTTTATACCCGCTTGTCCTATACTGGTTCGCTTGGGTCCAGAGTGTATCTAGGAAGCTACAGGCCCAAGGCAGAGAATAACCCAGAATGGGGTGCCAAACAATTGCAGAATTTTGTTTTTATTTACAACAGTATTATAAAAGAGGCAATCTGTCTAGACTGTTTGGAATGTGTCACTCATTGTATGTTTCATCTGAGGAGGACCTCAGGGCTTCCACTGATTCTATTAAAGGAAAAGCTGGAGAAGTTTACAAAAGCGAAGTCTGAGAAAACAGCTAAACACATCAAGGTATGGGGGTTTTATTTTGATATAATTTATGATATGGATATTAACTGCAAGCCCTACATGATAGTTGGATACTTCGTAGGACTCCAATATTCCGTCATAGAATATTACACATTACTATTAATGAAACATCACAGTGACTTATGCAAGAATGAATATCAGTGTTTTTGCGCCCATGTATTAAAGCAGACATTCAGTTTGCAGACATTGACAATATTGGCAATAGCAGCAACATTAATGCTTGTTGTAGTTTTTGTCCTATTAACTAATTCATTCACACTTTCTTTTGTTTAATAAGCAGCTTTGTATTTAATGTATTCCTAGGGCTCAGCTTTGGATGGACCTGTCTGCAGACCTGAGAGACGCTGGACATTTTAATGGTAGCCATGAGCACCAGTGCTTGTTCAGATTCTGCTTCAGTAATGTCCCTTGAAAAGGCATTCCCAAACTACAGACTCCGCCCAAAGCACCATTACTTAGAGCCTTATCCCCATCTGATTCATGTATCTGGACCACTTGTACATGTGTGGATGATGAGATTCGAAGGGAAGCACCGACTTTTCAAAAGAGTGATTCGTGAAACCCAATATTTCAGAAATGTTCCTCTAACTCTGGCTGACAGACATCAGAAGATGATGGCTTACCAATTAGATTCGGCTTCATTGTTTAAAGAACTGGACAAAGTGAGGAGTGTCATGATGTCCAGGGAGCATCATGAGAGGTACTTGCAAGGAAGCATTCTGCAAACTTTATTGTAATAGTTCATGCACTAAGAGTTGTACTGAACTCCAAAAGTAGACTATTACAAATCATCACCATTTGGAATGAAATCTGTGCTGCTGTAATATCAAAGTGCTCCCACTTACTAGCAAGCATTTCTTGTTTTGTTGTACTTTTTAAAGCTGTCTTGTACAGATGAGCACACCTCAGCGTTTGGACTGTGATAGATACAGCTCACCAAACATGTCGTCTGTAATAAATAAGCTACACAAACCATGTGTACATAAAACAGCATCTGCACCATGTAAAATTCTCTGTCCCACACACTGTAATTGTGAGCACCTCTTAACGTGATTCAAATGTTTCTCTGTGTGTTTTGTCTTATAAGGGTTTTGCAGAATTCCCAAGAGTTGCAAGCAGAGATCTTGAGCAAGACGTCTTTGAAGCTTTAGACCGCCATAGCCCACGTTTGCTTGAGATTTGCAAATCCGAAAGTGGAGATCCTCCGTCAGACTGAAACCAGGGGACACATATTTCTCTTCTCATTCTTGTTGTGAATTCTTGTTGCATGTTCTTATTTCTTTTCACTTTTACTTTTCAAATTAGGCGAAATTTAACATGTCAGTGACTGGGCTTTAGGGTACTGATGGGTTGATTTTGTTATTAATGAACAGAGCGATGCCCCCTTTTCCATCCTGTGCTAAGATGAACTAACTTGCTGCTAACTATGGCCTTATATACTCAATTGAAATTTTATTACGTGAACTAAAACTAAGTCAGTCTAATCCAACAATCCTGCAATAAATCCTTAATTAAGGTGTTAATATTCTTTTTGTTGATTCAATGAACATTGAATCAACACCTTATTATGATCATTTTGGAGGCTACAGTTTGCTCTACTGTTAAACTGACAGCTGATTCTATTTTGTTAATCTAGTTTATATCAGCCACACAAACTACAGCCTCCAAAATTATGAGTTGACAAGGTCTGAGCAAAAACTATTCTGACTTTAATGAAGGGGTATTTATTGAAGACTGCTGGATTAGACTAACTAAATTTTAACTAGGTATAGCTATTAAAGAGACAACTGAGTGTATACAACTTAAAACATTGGAGTGAGAACATATTAAACTGTCTCCTCGGGAGTCTATGGACGCACCGGTGCGTCAAGGAATGCGCGCCTGCCGCCATCTAGTGGCAAAATAATTGTACTACACAATGAAAGAGTAAAGTCTCATATTGTTATTTGAGTTTTCCTTTAGTCTGGGTCACTGTTTTGGTGCCTGAATTGTGTTGTAATAGAGGTGCACATAGTTTAACTTTTGTTTGTGTTACAATATATTTTATTCATAGTATAATATCATTAACTAAGATTAAGGTTAAGATTAGGGTCAGGGTTAGGGTTATGGGCGACCCTAACCTACTAAATCATGTTTATTGAACGTGTTTGTGGTTTTCACCATGACAAATACTCCCTTTTACCATTCTGACTTTATTTTGCTTGTGTTTTATAGATTTAATGTGTTGACACATTTTGTCAAAATTAAAATTAATTATTAAAATCACAGCAAATTCACATACAGTCAGGTCCATAAATATTGGGACATCGACACAATTCTAATCTTTTTGGCTCTATACACCACCACAATGGATTTGAAATGAAACGAACAAGATGTGCTTTAACTGCAGACTTTCAGTTTTAATTTGAGGGCATTTACATACAAATCAGGTGAACGGTTTAGGAATTACAGCAGTTTGTATATCTGCCACCCACTTTTTAAGGGACCAAAAGTAATGGGACAATTGGCTGCTCAGCTGTTCCATGGCCAAGTGTGTGTGTCATTCCCTCATTATCTAATTTACAAGGAGCAGATAAAAGGTCTAGAGTTCATTTCAAGTGTGCTATTTGCATTTGGAATCCGTTGCTGTCAACTCTCAATATGAGATGCAAAGACCTATCACTATCAGTGAAGCAAGCCGTCATTAGGCTGAAAAATAAAAACAAACCCATCAGAGAGATAGCAAATACATTAGGTGTAGCCAAATCAACTGTTTGGAACATTCTTAAAAAGAAAGAAAACAACTGTGGTGGATGACTGAAGAAATCTTTCCCTGGTGAAGAAAAACACCTTCAGAACAGTTGGCCAGATCAAGAACACTCTCCAGGAAGTAGGTGTATGTGTGTCAAGGTCAACAATCAAGAGAAGACTTCACCAGAGTGAATACAGAGGGTTCAACTAAAGATGTAAACCATTGGTGAGCCTCAAAAACAGGAAGGCCAGATTAGAGTTTGCCAAACAAAATCTAAAAAAGCCTTTACAGTTCTGGAACAACATCCTATGGACAGATGAGACAAAGATCAACTTGTACCAGAGTGATGGGAAGAGAAGAGTATGGAGAAGGAAAGGAACTGCTCACGATCCAAAACATACCACATCATCAGTGAAGTATGGTGGTGGTAGTGTCATGGTGTGGGCATGTATGGCTGCCACTGGAACTGGTTCCCTTGTATTTATTGATGATGTGCCTGCTGACAAAAGCAGCAGGATGAATTCTGAAGTGTTTCGGGAAATATTATCTGCTCATATTCAGCCAAATGCTTCAGAACACATTGGACGGTGCTTCATAGTGAGATGGACAATGACCTGAAGCATACTGCGAAAGCAACCAAAGAGTTTTTAAGGCAAAGAAGTGGAATGTTATGCAATGGCCAAGTCAATCACCTGACCTGAATCCGATTGAGCGTGCATTTCACTTGCTAAAGACAAAACTGAAGGGGAAATGCCCCAAGAACAAGCAGGAACAGAAGACAGTTGCAGTAGAGGCCTGGCAGAGCATCACTAGGGAGGTAACTCAGCATTTGATGATGCCTGTGCATTCCGGACTTCAGGCTGTAATTGACTGCAAAGGATTTGCAACCAAGTATTAAAAAGTGAAAGTTTGATTTATGATTGTTAATTTGTCCCATTACTTTTGGTCCCTTAAAAAGTGGGTGGCAGATATACAAACTGCTGTAATTCCTACACCGTTCACTTAATTTGTATGTAAATACCCTCAAATTAAAGCTGAAAGTCTGCAGTTAAAGCACATCTTGTTCATTCCATTTCAAATCAATTGAGGTGGTGTATAGAGCCAAAAAGATTAGAATTGTGTCAATGTCCCAATATTTATGGACCTGACTGTATCTGAGGTTGTGCAAAAAATGATAACTAGACACTGGCATGGAAAGTTTTTTGCAAGTTTCTAAGGTGAAATATCAAGGGAAACAACTAAATTAGTCAGAAACGACCAGTTTTACCGTGGACTCCTAAGGGTTACGTAACTCAACTGCTTCTCCTTAATGTTAGGCCTCTGATGTCATTGCAGTCTTCCAGTTCTTCTTGGCGATGATGGCAGCAAGTTCTTCAAAGTATTGCATCTATTAAATAGCAGGGATTTATCAATGATGCTTTTTGCGTGGGGAATTTTCACCTTATTGTCTCAACCCTCCTTTATGTTTGCAGGAATCCGATGTCACTGCAGATCACACACAGGTTCCTGTTGGGGTATTGACAGTTATACCCGACAACAGCCAGCAGCCGGGCCCAAATGCCCTGCATCTCCAACCATCAGGCACTGATATAATACTGGAAGGTAACATCATCATGGACGGTATTGAAAACCTGCCCCAAGCAGTTTGCCTCACATTTGGGCTGATATATGCTCTTCATCTTGATTATCCAACAAAATTGAAGAAGACCTTTGACTTCATTCAGAAGGTCCTGCTAATCTTGGGAGGAGGAAGTCTGAGGCTGAACCTTCAGAGCCTGAAAAATGCTCTTTTGCAGTAGGTCTCTACACTTCACCTCTCAAACTCAAATATTTTGAACGACTGGTTGATTTTGGTTGCATCTTTTTTTTACATTGTTCAGTTTTCTATTTTGTGTCATGCAGATTGAAGGGTTATACCTGTCATTAGTAGCCTAAATTTGCTGGGATGCTTGATTGAAAGTTGTGGAAAACAAGAGATCGATCTGCTGGCCAAATGTAATAAGAATCATAAATATGTCGCAGGTCGTAAGTAAAGTAAAATATAAATAAAAGGCTGTATCCCGTTTTGATTGATTGATCCCCCAAATAACTAATAAATTATTATCTAACAAAACGACTTATTTATGCTCCGTTGTTTTGGTGTAGCGGTGTAATTATGTGTGAAGTTTAACCTATGAGCTTAAAGGTGAAGCTGAAATGCTGTGTTTCATCTTGCACCAATAAGGGACATATTTTATATTTCATCGTGAAGGAAGTCCCGTATTTCTTTAGATTGAAAGTGGCAACAGTTATAGGATGGAATGACCTACAAACACTAAAACTCGCATTGCAAGGAATTATTATTAGCCAGCAGCACTTCTGTCACATAGTATTGAGAGCCAGGCCGCTTTACCCAAATAGACTCATTTCTCACATGCATATACATGTACAACATGCAGTGAAATTCATCCCTGAATCACGCCTGAGACTGCATTGCTCGCTTTTCGTATGTGTCATGGTCGGCTGTTCTGCTTTTGACAAGCGATATTCTTTCCTTTGACAACATGATCTCTGCAAACTCTGCTGCTGTTGAGGTTCTTCTTAGTATAATCCGCTCTTAAGATTCTGTGTAACTCTATTGAACGCAATAAAACTTTCTCTCTCCTCTCCGGATTCCGGTTCTTTACAATTTTTGGAATTCAAAAGAATCCTTTACCTTTGTCACAGACACTTGCTACAGCCCAAAGCAGAACACCCAAACGTGACAAACACGACAAAAGAGCAGAGATGATCCACGCAGACTCAACCGGGGGTGCATTTCCCTTACAATGACGGAAGTTAGTACGATGCATCGTTAATGCTATGTTAGTTCAAACTAACATCCAAAGTACGACTGTTTCCCAGAACCATCGTACTTTGTTAGTACCACTATTCAGGGTTGCCAACACTGCTGACCCCTGGGGGTTGCCACAGGGATGGGAGCAGATCCAGTGGAGGCCGACATGGTCAGGGTGTCAGTGTGTCTCATAGAAAGCATCATGGGGTAGGTGAAAAGAGAACTTCCCCACAAGGGAGAATAAAGTATCTCTTCTATTCTGCTGGGTGTCTCAATAATACAGCATGATTTATTACATGCAATAAAAATGCATCCATCCATCCCTTATCCATACACAGTGATCCCCGCCTATCGCGGGAGTTACGTTCCAGACTCATCAGCGATGGGTGAAAATCCGTGATATTAATATATTTTTTTATATTTTAAGCCTTAAAATACCCCTCCCACATCCATTAAACACATGTAAACATATTGAAACACACTCTGTAAAACACGTATGATATGTGCATGTTGGGCTAAGGCTTTCATGTCCTTTCTCTGGCTGAAGAGCTGCTGAACTGAGCTGCTTTGAACGTTCGAATTAAAACTCTAAATGAAATTGAAATATGTTAGGATGCATGCAGAAGTGCTGCAGATCTGTTCTCAAAACAATTGTGAAGTTTCCGGGTGACAATGAAACAAGACAGACCGGTTTTTAAATGTTTACAGAGTATCAGTATATCATCAAGACGAGATATAGAATGACATAAGTTTATACGGTTTATATCGATATGATTTCATAATTGTTTTTAATTAGGGCTCTATTTAGAATCTTGGAGAGACCAATACTGTTCCTTCCTTATTGTAATGTAAGGTATTGTGTCTCTTTGGAGTATCGCTGCTTTGACTTTGTGATGAGGGAGAGGTTGCTAGAGGAGTCCAGAATGAGGCACATTACCTGCATTGTGATGGAGCGTCAGTTACGGCACTACAGTGTTTCCCTGAGGGTGATCCGGCTCATGGGATCCTCATTGCTGATGACCTGAGTGGCTGGACCAGGCCGAGGGGACGCCCACGTAACACATGGCTGCGGCAGATGGATGGCTATCTCCAGAGGGTGGGACAGGACCATATGTCTGCCTGGGGGGTCGCCAGCCGAGATCCCAAGGAGTTTAGCCATGTGGTGGGTGCAGCAACGTGCTGCATCAACGCACACTCCCCGACCTGACCTGACCTGTTCGGGATTTGTAAGTTTAACTATTATCGATTAATGGTAAGCTAACCTTCTCCAGCGGCTTCACATCTAAATTCATTAAGGACAGATGAGAATAGCTGGAACAATCAGCAGGGCTCTTGCAATATTTTAAAAGGGTTAACAGTGGCCAATAGAACATTTCAACTTTAATAGCTAGGAACCTTTTTTTTTTTTCAATCATTGATTTCATGAGTATTATTGGTTTTAGTACCATATTTGGATTTCACACATGAAATAGTAGCAAAGGAGTTATGCTGATGGAGCTTGAGCGTTAAAAACTCACTAGGCTTTGCTCCATTAACATAGTACCGTGTCCTGGGTCGGTGAACATGTAATGCAGCCTTACACATAAGCAGACCATTAAGTTTGCCCTGCACTCTGGAGATCTGAGACTCTGGGTCCTGCTGCTGAGATTGCAGACTCCAAACCATTCAGTCGTGCCAAACACATGGATATTTAAACACACCAGGTTCAGCAAGGAGCTTCTGGTTTCCCTGTCTTCTGACATCATTATACCGCTTTCAGCACGTATGGTCTGCTGATGTAAGAAAACGAGGACATACTCACTGCTACATCCCATGCCTGTTTCACCTTGGAAGGCTGAGCTGGAACAGTGGTCCTCCCATAAATGATGTGCTCCAGCAGGAGCAGGTCTGTTTTCACAGATGAAAACCGATCAGGCTTGGCAGGCAAACACACCATTGTAATAGCAATCCGCCGTAGCTCATGCACTGCTGCCTTCTAAAGCTGAGGTGGTTCATTCTCATTGGTTCATTACATTTTACGCCTAAACATATCTCTGAAACATTAAGACAGTCAGGACAACCCTTTAGTGCCTTGCACTGATGCAAAGTTTTTTTTTTTCGTTGTCAAAATAGCAAAATGGATTTGGATACACCCATAAAATAGCTTAAAGAGCTCTCAGTTATATTTTCTGAAAATATTTTATGTGAAACTTTTGCACTAATGTAACAGACTTATACATACACAGTATTAGTACTTCTTGTGTGTTGTGATAAGTACCATTAGTGAGCTGTGCCCCTTCAGAGTTGCTGTAGGATGGGAGTGTTTTGAATCCATTCATAATCTGTGTATCTTTCATTCTTTGAATTTTCCGTTTCAAAACCAAATTGGAAAAACAAAAAAACAGACGACGGCTTCATGAAGCATTCATAATGCATAATACACATGGCCATAATGTATTATGCCTTTTTTGAAACATTTAGACCCATGTTTGTAATGCTTTTTCAATGCACAATAGAAAGTACAAAGTATATTTGCATTTTAAATGACGTCAAGAAACATTGTCAAAATGAAACCAGGAACAAATGAGTTCTCATACCACAAAATGTTGATGTTTTTTAACGCTCATCTCAATCACAGATATTATTTTTGCCCAATTCTTGAAATCCCATTCACTTTCCTCTTAGGCCTTTTGCCGAGGAAAACGGATGATCTAAAATGCTAGAAAACCGCCTACAAAATGACATCAGACTTGCACTTGGCCATACCTCCATTCCATATCCAGAAGCAGGATCTGCTCTGCACAAGTTCAAAAGTCAGTGGGTGAATCTCTGTACCAGGAATTCAAAGACTGTACTTGTGATCTTGCCATAACTGGTCTGCTAACTTGCCTTCCAAGAACGAACTTGGGGCGCAATGAATCATGGGATTGTTCTCTTTTGGCAAGGATGCATCCAATGTATGCTTGACATTTGGGGTGGAGCAAGACCAACATTTACCGTCCTCATGTACTTGTGTTCTTAGTCTTGGAACTGGTCTTCAGCAATGGAAGATGAGGTAAAACAGGTACATGAGCACACAAGTACGGTCAAGTACATATACAGCCTTTAAGTATGTGCAGAATACGACACTGCCTGATCTGTTCCACGTATGCATACATTTTTATGCTGCTTCAAATCTAACTTAGCAATTACCGACCTGATTTACATTTCATTTTTGGCAAAAGTTCTGGAGAAGACAGTCACTGCTCAACTTCAGTCATACTTGGAGACGCACAACATACTGGATTGATTCCAGTCGGTCTTCCGCCAGTGACACAGCATTAAAACTGACTTACCTAAAATAAGTAGCCCTGTGTACGTGTGTACGTATTCAGTAAGTAATTGTTTCAGATACACAGCATTACATCACAAAGCATTATGTCATACACAGCATTGTCACATGGCATTACATCATCCTCATATAGGGCATGTTCAGACGTTCACTCTAATCATATTGACTGCAACAGAAACAACCCTCTTTTTTTTCTTTCTTTTCTTTTTTTTTGTAAAAAAATGCAGGTAGTGCGGCCAAGGCGCTGGATTTAGGCTCCAGTCTCTTCGGAGGCGTGGGTCTGAATCCCACCGCTGCCATGTTTACATCATATTCCCTCGCTTCACCGGCAGAAGGAGAGGATGCAGTGCTGTGAGCTCGGGTCCGGACGATGACGATGACTTGAGGGATATTAGCATATTAGCATATTAGCATATTAGCATAGCGTGTTAGCATATTAGCGTATTAGCATATTAGCATATTAGCATATTAGCATATTAGCATAGCGTGTTAGCATATTAGCATATTAGTATATTAGGATGTTAGCATATTAGCATATTAGCATATTAGCATAGCGTGTTAGCATATTAGCGTATTAGCATATTAGCATAGCATATTAGCATATTAGCATATTAGCATATTAGCATATTAGCATAGCATATTAGCATATTAGCATATTAGCATATTAGCATATTAGCATAGCATATTAGCATATTAGCATATTAGCATAGCGTGTTAGCATATTAGCATATTAGCATATTAGCATATTAGCATAGCATATTAGCATATTAGCATATTAGCATATTAGCATAGCATATTAGCATATTAGCATATTAGCATATTAGCATATTAGCATAGCATATTAACATATTAGCATATTAGCATATTAGCATATTAGCATAGCGTGTTAGAATATTAGCGTATTAACATAGCATATTAGCATAGCATATTAGCATATTAGCATATTAGCATATTAGCATAGCGTGTTAGCATATTAGCGTATTAGCATATTAGCATATTAGCATAGCATATTAGCATATTAGCATATTAGCATATTAGCATATTAGCATAGCGTGTTAGCATATTAGCATATTAGCGTATTAGCATAGCATATTAGCATAGCATATTAGCATATTAGCATATTAGCATAGCATATTAGCATAGCGTGTTAGCATATTAGCGTATTAGCATATTAGCATATTAGCATAGCATATTAGCATATTAACATATTAGCATATTAGCATATTAGCATAGCGTGTTAGCATATTAGCGTATTAGCATATTAGCATATTAACATAGCATATTAGCATATTAGCATATTAGCATATTAGCATATTAGCATAGCGTGTTAGCATATTAGCGTATTAGCGTATTAGCATATTAGCATATTAGCATATTAGCATATTAGCATATTTGCATATTAGCATAGCGTGTTAGCATATTAGCGTATTAGTATATTAGCATATTAGCATATTAGCATAGTGTTTTAGCATATTAGCGTATTAGCATATTAGCATATTAGCATAGCATATTAGCATAGCATATTAGCATATTAGCATATTAGCATAGCGTGTTAGCATATTAGCGTATTAGCATATTAGCATATTAGCATATTAGCATAGCGTGTTAGCCTATTAGCGTATTAGCATATTAGCATATTAGCATAGCATATTAGCATATTAGCATATTAGCATATTAGCATAGCATATTAGCATATTAGCATATTAGCATATTAGCATATTAGCATAGCGTGTTAGCATATTAGCATATTAGCATATTAGCATAGCATATTAGCATATTAGCATATTAGCATAGCATATTAGCATATTAGCATATTAGCATATTAGCATATTAGCATAGCATATTAACATATTAGCATATTAGCATATTAGCATATTAGCATAGCGTGTTAGCATATTAGCGTATTAGCATATTAGCATATTAGCATACCATATTAGCATATTAGTATATTAGCATATTAGCATAGCGTGTTAGCATATTAGCATATTAGCATATTAGCATAGCGTGTTATAGCGGATTAGCATATTAGCATATTAGCATAGCATATTAGCATATTAGCATATTAGCATAGCATATTAGCATATTAGCATAGCGTGTTAGCATATTAGCATATTAGCATATTAGCATATTAGCATAGCGTGTTAGCATATTAGCGTATTAGCATATTAGCATATTAGCATAGCATATTAGCATATTAGCATATTAGCACATTAGCATAGCGTGTTAGCATATTAGCGTATTAGCATATTAGTATATTAGCATAGCATATTAGCATATTAGCATATTAGCATATTAGCATATTAGCATAGCGTGTTAGCATATTAGCGTATTAGCATATTAGCATATTAGCATAGCATATTAGCATATTAGCATATTAGCATAGCGTGTTAGCATATTAGTAATTAGCATATTAGCATATTAGCATAGCATATTAGCATATTAGCATATTAGCATATTAGCATATTAGCATAGCGTGTTAGCATATTAGCATAGTATATTAGGATATTAACATATTAGCATATTAGCATATTAGCATATTAGCATAGCGTGTTAGCATATTAGCGTATTAGCATATTAGCATAGCATATTAGCATATTAGCATATTAGCATATTAGCATATTAGCATATTAGCATATTAGCATAGCATATTAGCATATTAGCATATTAGCATATTAGCATATTAGCATAGCGTGTTAGCATATTAGCATATTAGCATATTAGCATAGCATATTAGCATATTAGCATATTAGCATAGTATATTAGCATATTAGCATATTAGCATATTAGCATATTAGCATAGCATATTAGCATAGCGTGTTAGCATATTAGTGTATTAGCATATTAGCATATTAGCATAGCATATTAGCATATTAGCATATTAGCATATTAGCATAGCGTGTTAGCATATTAGCGTATTAGCATAGCATATTAGCATAGCATATTAGCATATTAGCATATTAGCATAGCGTGTTAGCATAGCGTATTAGCATATTAGCATAGCATATTAGCATATTAGCATATTAGCATATTAGCATAGCATATTAGCATATTAGCATATTAGCATATTAGCATATTAGCATAGCGTGTTAGCATATTAGCATATTAACATATTAGCATAGCATATTAGCATAGCGTGTTAGCATAGCATATTAGCATAAAATATTAGCATATTAACATATTAGCATATTAGCATATTAGCATATTAGCATATTAGCATATTAGCATAGCGTGTTAGCATATTAGCGTATTAGCATATTAGCATATTAGCATATTAGCATTGCGTGTTAGCATATTAGCGTATTAGCATATTAGCATATTAGCATATTAGCATAGCATATTAGCATATTAACATAGCATATTAGCATATTAGCATATTAGCATAGCGTGTTAGCATAGCGTATTAGCATATTAGCATGTTAGCATAGCATATTAGCATATTAGCATATTAGCATAGCGTGTTAGCATATTAGCGTATTAGCATATTAGCATATTAGCATATTAGCATATTTGCATATTAGCATAGCGTGTTAGCATATTAGCGTATTAGCATATTAGCATATTAGCATATCAGCATAGCGTGTTAGCATATTAGCGTATTAGCATATTAGCATATTAGCATAGCATATTAGCATATTAGCATATTAGCATAGCGTGTTAGCATATTAGCATATTAGCATATTAGCATATTAGCATAGCATATTAGCATATTAGCATATTAGCATAGCGTGTTAGCATATTAGCGTATTAGCATATTAGCATAGCATATTAGCATAGCGTGTTAGCATATTAGCGTATTAGCATATTAGCATATTAGCATAGCATATTAGCATATTAGCATATTAGCATATTAGCATATTAGCGTAGCGTGTTAGTATATTAGCGTGTTAGCATATTAGCATATTAGCATATTAGCATATTAGCATAGCGTGTTAACATAGCGGATTAGCATATTAGCATAGCATATTAGCATATTAGCATATTAGCATATTAGCATAGCATATTAGCATAGCATATTAGCATATTAGCATAGCGTGTTAGCATATTAGCGTATTAGCATATTAGCATATTAGCATATTAGCATAGCATATTAGCATATTAGCATATTAGCATATTAGCATAGCGTGTTAGCATATTAGCGTATTCGCATATTAGCATATTAGCATAGCATATTAGCATATTAGCATATTAGCATATTAATATATTAATATATTAGCATATTAGCATATTAGCATATTAGCATATTAGCATATTAGCATATTAGCATAGCGTGTTAGCATATTAGCAATTAGCATATTAGCATATTAGCATAGCATATTAGCATATTAGCATATTAGCATATTAGCATATTAGCATATTAGCATATTAGCATAGCGTGTTAGCATATTAGCATATTAGCATAGCGTGTTAGCATATTAGCGTATTAGCATATTAGCATATTAGCATAGCATATTAGCATATTAGCATATTAGCATAGCGTGTTAGCATATTAGTAATTAGCATATTAGCATATTAGCATAGCATATTAGCATATTAGCATATTAGCATATTAGCATAGCGTGTTAGCATATTAGCATAGTATATTAGGATATTAACATAGCATATTAGCATATTAGCATATTAGCATAGCGTGTTAGCATATTAGCGTATTAGCATATTAGCATAGCATATTAGCATATTAGCATATTAGCATATTAGCATATTAGCATATTAGCATAGCATATTAGCATATTAGCATATTAGCATATTAGCATATTAGCATAGCGTGTTAGCATATTAGCATATTAGCATATTAGCATATTAGCATATTAGCATAGTATATTAGCATATTAGCATATTAGCATATTAGCATATTAGCATAGCATATTAGCATAGCGTGTTAGCATATTAGTGTATTAGCATATTAGCATATTAGCATAGCATATTAGCATATTAGCATATTAGCATATTAGCATATTAGCATAGCGTGTTAGCATATTAGCGTATTAGCATAGCATATTAGCATAGCATATTAGCATATTAGCATATTAGCATAGCGTGTTAGCATAGCGTATTAGCATATTAGCATAGCATATTAGCATATTAGCATATTAGCATATTAGCATAGCATATTAGCATATTAGCATATTAGCATATTAGCATAGCGTGTTAGCATATTAGCATATTAACATATTAGCATAGCATATTAGCATAGCGTGTTAGCATAGCATATTAGCATAAAATATTAGCATATTAACATATTAGCATATTAGCATATTAGCATATTAGCATATTAGCATATTAGCATAGCGTGTTAGCATATTAGCGTATTAGCATATTAGCATATTAGCATATTAGCATTGCGTGTTAGCATATTAGCGTATTAGCATATTAGCATATTAGCATATTAGCATAGCATATTAGCATATTAACATAGCATATTAGCATATTAGCATATTAGCATAGCGTGTTAGCATAGCGTATTAGCATATTAGCATGTTAGCATAGCATATTAGCATATTAGCATATTAGCATAGCGTGTTAGCATATTAGCGTATTAGCATATTAGCATATTAGCATATTAGCATATTTGCATATTAGCATAGCGTGTTAGCATATTAGCGTATTAGCATATTAGCATATCAGCATAGCGTGTTAGCATATTAGCGTATTAGCATATTAGCATATTAGCATAGCATATTAGCATATTAGCATAGCGTGTTAGCATATTAGCGTATTAGCATATTAGCATATTAGCATATTAGCATAGCATATTAGCATATTAGCATATTAGCATATTAGCATAGCGTGTTAGCATATTAGCGTATTCGCATATTAGCATATTAGCATAGCATATTAGCATATTAGCATATTAGCATATTAATATATTAATATATTAGCATATTAGCATATTAGCATATTAGCATATTAGCATATTAGCATAGCGTGTTAGCATATTAGCAATTAGCATATTAGCATATTAGCATAGCATATTAGCATATTAGCATATTAGCATATTAGCATATTAGCATATTAGCATAGCGTGTTAGCATATTAGCATATTAGCATAGCGTGTTAGCATATTAGCGTATTAGCATATTAGCATATTAGCATAGCATATTAGCATATTAGCATATTAGCATAGCGTGTTAGCATATTAGTAATTAGCATATTAGCATATTAGCATAGCATATTAGCATATTAGCATATTAGCATATTAGCATAGCGTGTTAGCATATTAGCATAGTATATTAGGATAACATATTAGCATATTAGCATATTAGCATATTAGCATAGCGTGTTAGCATATTAGCGTATTAGCATATTAGCATAGCATATTAGCATATTAGCATATTAGCATATTAGCATATTAGCATAGCATATTAGCATATTAGCATATTAGCATATTAGCATATTAGCATAGCGTGTTAGCATATTAGCATATTAGCATATTAGCATAGCATATTAGCATATTAGCATATTAGCATAGTATATTAGCATATTAGCATATTAGCATATTAGCATATTAGCATAGCATATTAGCATAGCGTGTTAGCATATTAGTGTATTAGCATATTAGCATATTAGCATAGCATATTAGCATATTAGCATATTAGCATATTAGCATATTAGCATAGCGTGTTAGCATATTAGCGTATTAGCATAGCATATTAGCATAGCATATTAGCATATTAGCATATTAGCATAGCGTGTTAGCATAGCGTATTAGCATATTAGCATAGCATATTAGCATATTAGCATATTAGCATAGCATATTAGCATATTAGCATATTAGCATATTAGCATAGCGTGTTAGCATATTAGCATATTAACATATTAGCATAGCATATTAGCATAGCGTGTTAGCATAGCATATTAGCATAAAATATTAGCATATTAACATATTAGCATATTAGCATATTAGCATATTAGCATATTAGCATATTAGCATAGCGTGTTAGCATATTAGCGTATTAGCATATTAGCATATTAGCATATTAGCATTGCGTGTTAGCATATTAGCGTATTAGCATATTAGCATATTAGCATATTAGCATAGCATATTAGCATATTAACATAGCATATTAGCATATTAGCATATTAGCATAGCGTGTTAGCATAGCGTATTAGCATATTAGCATGTTAACATAGCATATTAGCATATTAGCATATTAGCATAGCGTGTTAGCATATTAGCGTATTAGCATATTAGCATATTAGCATATTAGCATATTTGCATATTAGCATAGCGTGTTAGCATATTAGCGTATTAGCATATTAGCATATTAGCATATCAGCATAGCGTGTTAGCATATTAGCGTATTAGCATATTAGCATATTAGCATAGCATATTAGCATATTAGCATATTAGCATAGCGTGTTAGCATATTAGCATATTAGCATATTAGCATATTAGCATAGCATATTAGCATATTAGCATATTAGCATAGCGTGTTAGCATATTAGCGTATTAGCATATTAGCATAGCATATTAGCATAGCGTGTTAGCATATTAGCGTATTAGCATATTAGCATATTAGCATAGCATATTAGCATATTAGCATATTAGCATATTAGCGGAGCGTGTTAGTATATTAGCGTGTTAGCATATTAGCATATTAGCATATTAGCATATTAGCATAGCGTGTTAACATAGCGGATTAGCATATTAGCATAGCATATTAGCATATTAGCATATTAGCATATTAGCATAGCATATTAGCATAGCATATTAGCATATTAGCATAGCGTGTTAGCATATTAGCGTATTAGCATATTAGCATATTAGCATATTAGCATATTAGCATAGCATATTAGCATATTAGCATATTAGCATATTAGCATAGCGTGTTAGCATATTAGCGTATTCGCATATTAGCATATTAGCATAGCATATTAGCATATTAGCATATTAGCATATTAATATATTAATATATTAGCATATTAGCATATTAGCATATTAGCATATTAGCATAGCGTGTTAGCATATTAGCAATTAGCATATTAGCATATTAGCATAGCATATTAGCATATTAGCATATTAGCATATTAGCATATTAGCATATTAGCATAGCGTGTTAGCATATTAGCATATTAGTATATTAGGATATTAGGATAGCATATTAGCATATTAGCATATTAATATATTAGCATATTAGCATAGCGTGTTAGCATATTAGCGTATTAGCATATTAGCATAGCATATTAGCATATTAGCATATTAGCATATTAGCATAGCATATTAGCATATTAGCATATTAGCATATTAGCATAGCGTGTTAGCATATTAGCATATTAGCATATTAGCATATTAGCATATTAGCATAGCATACTAGCATATTAGCATATTAGTATATTAGCATATTAGCATATTAGCATAGCATATTAGCATATTAGCATATTAGCATAGCGTGTTAGCATATTAACGTATTAGCATATTAGCATATTAGCATATTAGCATATTAGCATAGCGTGTTAGCATATTAGCGTATTAGCATAGTATATTAGCATAGCATATTAGCATATTAGCATATTAGCATATTAGCATATTAGCATATTAGCATTGCGTGTTAGCATATTAGCGTATTAGCAAATTAGCATATTATCATAGCATATTAGCATATTAACATATTAGCATATTTGCATATTAGCATATTAGCATAGCGTGTTAGCATATTAGCGTATTAGCATATTAGCATATTAGCATAGCATATTAGCATATTAGCATATTAGCATATTAACATATTAGTATAGCGTGTTAGCATATTAGCGTATTAGCATATTAGCATATTAGCATATTAGCATAGCATATTTGCATATTAGCATATTAGCATATTTGCATATTAGCATAGCGTGTTAGCATATTAGCGTATTAGCATATTAGCATATTAGCATATTAGCATAGCGTGTTAGCATATTAGCGTATTAGAATATTAGCATATTAGCATAGCATATTAGCATATTAGCATATTAGCATATTAGCATATTAGCATATCGTGTTTGCATATTAGCGTATTAGCATATTAGCATATTAGCATATTAGCATAGCGTGTTAGCATATTAGCGTATTAGAATATTAGCATATTAACATAGCATATTAGCATATTAGCATATTAGCATATTAGCATATTAGCATATTAGCATAGCGTGTTAGCATATTAGCGTATTAGCATATTAGCATATTAGCATAGCATATTAGCATATTAGCATATTAGCATATTAGCATATTAGCATAGCGTGTTTGCATATTAGCGTATTAGCATATTAGCATATTAGCATATTAGCATAGCGTGTTAGCATATTAGCGTATTAGAATATTAGCATATTAGCATAGCATATTAGCATATTAGCATATTAGCATATTAGCATATTAGCATAGCGTGTTAGCATATTAGCGTATTAGCATATTAGCATATTAGCATAGCATATTAGCATATTAGCATAGCGTGTTAGCATATTAGCGTATTAGCATATTAGCATATTAGCATATTAGCATTGCGTGTTAGCATATTAGCGTATTAGCATATTAGCATATTAGCATATTAGCATAGCATATTAGCATATTAACATAGCATATTAGCATATTAGCATATTAGCATGGCGTGTTAGCATATTAGCGTATTAGCATATTAGCATGTTAGCATAGCATATTAGCATATTAGCATATTAGCATAGCGTGTTAGCATATTAGCGTATTAGCATATTAGCATATTAGCATATTAGCATATTTGCATATTAGCATAGCGTGTTAGCATATTAGCGTATTAGCATATTAGCATATTAGCATATTAGCATAGCGTGTTAGCATATTAGCGTATTAGCGTATTAGCATATTAGCATATTAGCATAGCATATTAGCATATTAGCATATTAGCATAGCGTGTTAGCATATTAGCATATTAGCATATTAGCATATTAGCATAGTATATTAGCATATTAGCATATTAGCATAGCGTGTTAGCATATTAGCGTATTAGCATATTAGCATAGCATATTAGCATAGCGTGTTAGCATATTAGCGTATTAGCATATTAGCATATTAGCATAGCATATTAGCATATTAGCATAGCATATTAGCATATTAGCATATTAGCGTAGCGTGTTAGTATATTAGCGTGTTAGAATATTAGCATATTAGCATATTAGCATATTAGCATAGCGTGTTATAGCGGATTAGCATATTAGCATAGCATATTAGCATATTAGCATATTAGCATATTAGCATATTAGCATAGCATATTAGCATATTAGCATAGCGTGTTAGCATATTAGCGTATTAGCATATTAGCATATTAGCATATTAGCATAGCATATTAGCATATTAGCATATTAGCATATTAGCATAGCGTGTTAGCATATTAGCGTATTCGCATATTAGCATATTAGCATAGCATATTAGCATATTAGCATATTAGCATATTAGCATATTAATATATTAATATATTAGCATATTAGCATATTAGCATATTAGCATATTAGCATAGCGTGTTAGCATATTAGCAATTAGCATATTAGCATATTAGCATAGCATATTAGCATATTAGCATATTAGCATATTAGCATATTAGCATATTAGCATAGCGTGTTAGCATATTAGCATATTAGTATATTAGGATATTAGGATAACATATTAGCATATTAGCATATTAATATATTAGCATATTAGCATAGCGTGTTAGCATATTAGCGTATTAGCATATTAGCATAGCATATTAGCATATTAGCATATTAGCATATTAGCATAGCATATTAGCATATTAGCATATTAGCATATTAGCATATTAGCATAGCGTGTTAGCATATTAGCATATTAGCATATTAGCATATTAGCATAGCATACTAGCATATTAGCATATTAGTATATTAGCATATTAGCATATTAGCATAGCATATTAGCATATTAGCATATTAGCATAGCGTGTTAGCATATTAACGTATTAGCATATTAGCATATTAGCATATTAGCATATTAGCATAGCGTGTTAGCATATTAGCATATTAGCATAGTATATTAGCATAGCATATTAGCATATTAGCATATTAGCATATTAGCATATTAGCATTGCGTGTTAGCATATTAGCGTATTAGCAAATTAGCATATTATCATAGCATATTAGCATATTAACATATTAGCATATTTGCATATTAGCATATTAGCATAGCGTGTTAGCATATTAGCGTATTAGCATATTAGCATATTAGCATAGCATATTAGCATATTAGCATATTAGCATATTAGCATATTAGTATAGCGTGTTAGCATATTAGCGTATTAGCATATTAGCATATTAGCATATTAGCATAGCATATTTGCATATTAGCATATTTGCATATTAGCATAGCGTGTTAGCATATTAGCGTATTAGTATATTAGCATATTAGCATAGCGTGTTAGCATATTAGCGTATTAGAATATTAGCATATTAGCATAGCATATTAGCATATTAGCATATTAGCATATTAGCATATTATCATAGCGTGTTTGCATATTAGCGTATTAGCATATTAGCATATTAGCATATTAGCATAGCGTGTTAGCATATTAGCGTATTAGAATATTAGCATATTAACATAGCATATTAGCATATTAGCATATTAGCATATTAGCATATTAGCATATTAGCATATTAGCATATTAGCATAGCGTGTTAGCATATTAGCGTATTAGCATATTAGCATATTAGCATAGCATATTAGCATATTAGCATATTAGCATATTAGTATATTAGCATAGCGTGTTTGCATATTAGCGTATTAGCATATTAGCATATTAGCATATTAGCATAGCGTGTTAGCATATTAGCGTATTAGAATATTAGCATATTAGCATAGCATATTAGCATATTAGCATATTAGCATATTAGCATATTAGCATAGCGTGTTAGCATATTAGCGTATTAGCATATTAGCATATTAGCATAGCATATTAGCATATTAGCATAGCGTGTTAGCATATTAGCGTATTAGCATATTAGCATATTAGCATACCATATTAGCATATTAGCATATTAGCATATTAGCATATTAGCATAGCGTGTTAGCATATTAGCATATTAGCATAGCGTGTTAACATAGCGGATTAGCATATTAGCATATTAGCATATTAGCATAGCATATTAGCATATTAGCAAATTAGCATAGCATATTAGCATATTAGCATATTAGTATAGCGTGTTAGCATATTAGCATATTAGCATATTAGCATATTAGCATATTAGCATAGCGTGTTAGCATATTAGCGTATTAGCATATTAGCATATTAGCATAGCATATTAGCATATTAGCCTATTAGCATATTAGCATAGCGTGTTAGCATATTAGCGTATTAGCATATTAGTATATTAGCATAGCATATTAGCATATTAGCATATTAGCATATTAGCATAGCGTGTTAGCATATTAGCATATTAGCATATTAGCATAGCATATTAGCATATTAGCATAGCATATTAGCATATTAGCATATTAGCATATTAGCATATTAGCATATTAGCATAGCGTGTTAGCATATTAGCGTATTAACATATTAGCATATTAGCATAGCATATTAGCATATTAGCATATTAGCATATTAGCATATTAGCATAGCATATTAGCATATTAGCATATTAGCATATTAGCATAGCGTGTTAGCATATTAGCATATTAGCATATTAGCATAGCGTGTTAGCATATTAGCGTATTAGCATATTAGCATATTAGCATAGCATATTAGCATATTAGCATATTAGCCTATTAGCATATTAGCATAGCGTGTTAGCGTATTAGCATATTAGCATATTAGTATATTAGCATAGCATATTAGCATATTAGCACATTAGCATATTAGCATATTAGCATAGCATATTAGCATATTAGCATATTAACATAGCATATTAGCATATTAGCATATTAGCATATTAGCATAGCGTGTTAGCATATTAGCGTATTAGCATATTAGCATATTAGCATAGAATATTAGCATATTAGCATATTAGCATATTAGCATATTAGCATATTAGCATATTAGCATAGCATATTAGCATATTAGCATATTAGCATATTAGCATAGCGTGTTAGCATAGCAATTAGCATATTAGCATATTAGCATAGCATATTAGCATATTAGCATAGCATATTTGCATATTAGCATAGCGTGTTAGCATATTAGCGTATTAGCATATTAGCATATTAGCATATTAGCATAGCGTGTTAGCATATTAGCATATTAGCATATTAGCATAGCATATTAGCATATTAGCATATTAGGATAGCGTGTTAGCATATTAGCGTATTAGCATAGCATATTAGCATATTAGCATATTAGCATAGCGTGTTAGCATATTAGCGTATTGGCATATTAGCATATTAGCATAGCATATTAGCATATTAGCATATTAGCATATTAGCATATTAGCATAGCGTGTTAGCATATTAGCGTATTAGCATATTAGCATATTAGCATATTAGCATATTAGCATAGCATATTAGCATATTAGCATATTAGCATATTAGCATATTAGCATATTAGCATAGCATATTAGCATATTAGCATAGCGTGTTAGCATATTAGCGTATTAGCATATTAGCATATTAGCATACCATATTAGCATATTAGCATACCATATTAGCATATTAGCATATTAGCATATTAGCATATTAGCATAGCGTGTTAGCATATTAGCATATTAGCATATTAGCATAGCGTGTTATAGCGGATTAGCATATTAGCATATTAGCATATTAGCATAGCATATTAGCATATTAGCATATTAGTATATTAGCATAGCATATTAGCATATTAGCATAGCGTGTTAGCATATTAGCATATTAGCATATAAGCATATTAGCATAGCGTGTTAGCATATTAGCATATTAGCATATTAGCATATTAGCATATTAGCATAGCATATTAGCATATTAGCATATTAGCATAGCGTGTTAGCATATTAGCGTATTAGCATATTAGCGTATTAGCATATTAGTATATTAGCATAGCATATTAGCATATTAGCATATTAGCATATTAGCATATTAGCATAGCGTGTTAGCATATTAGCGTATTAGCATATTAGCATATTAGCATAGCATATTAGCATATTAGCATAGCATATTAGCATATTACCGTATTAGCATATTAGCATATTAGCATATTAGCATAACGTGTTAGCATATTAGCGTATTAGCATATTAGCATATTAGCATAGCATATTAGCATATTAGCATATTAGCATATTAGCATATTAGCATAGCGTGTTAGCATATTAGCGTATTAGCATATTAGCATATTAGCATATTAGCATAGCATATTAACATATTAGCATATTAGCATATTAGCATATTAGCATATTAGCATAGCGTGTTAGCATATTAGCGTATTAGCATATTAGCATATTAGCGTATTAGCATATTAGCATATTAGTATAGCATATTAACATATTAGCATATTAATATATTAATATATTAGCATATTAGCATATTAGCATATTAGCATATTAGCATAGCGTGTTAGCATATTAGCAATTAGCATATTAGCATATTAGCATAGCATATTAGCATATTAGCATATTAGCATAGCGTGTTAGCATATTAGCATATTAGTATATTAGGATATTAGCATATTAGGATATTAGCATATTAGCATATTAGCATAACATAGGATATTAGCATAGCGTGTTAGCATATTAACGTATTAGCATATTAGCATAGCATATTAGCATATTAGCATAGTATATTAGCATAGCATATTAGCATATTAGCATATTAGCATATTAGCACATTAGCATAGCGTGTTAGCATATTAGCATATTAGCATATTAGCATATTAGCATATTAGCATATTAGCATAGCATACTAGCATATTAGCATATTAGTATATTAGCATATTAGCATAGCATATTAGCATATTAGCATATTAGCATAGCGTGTTAGCATATTAACGTATTAGCATATTAGCATATTGGCATAGCATATTAGCATATTAGCATAGTGTGTTAGCATATTAGCGTATTAGCATAGTATATTAGCATAGCATATTAGCATATTAGCATATTAGCATATTAGCATATTAGCATATTAGCATTGCGTGTTAGCATATTAGCATTGCGTGTTAGCATATTAGCGTATTAGCAAATTAGCATATTATCATAGCATATTAGCATATTAACATATTAGCATATTTGCATATTAGCATATTAGCATAGCGTGTTAGCATATTAGCGTATTAGCATATTAGCATATTAGCATAGCATATTAGCATATTAGCATATTAGCATATTAGTATAGCGTGTTAGCATAGCATTTTAGCATATTAGCATATTAGCATATTTGCATATTAGCATAGCGTGTTAGCATATTAGCGTATTAGCATATTAGCATAGCATATTAGCATAGCGTGTTAGCATATTAGCGTATTAGAATATTAGCATATTAGCATAGCATATTAGCATATTAGCATATTAGCATATTAGCATATTAGCATAGCGTGTTTGCTTATTAGCGTATTAGCATATTAGCATATTAGCATAGCATATTAGCATAGCGTGTTAGCATATTAGCGTATTAGCATATTAGCATATTAGCATATTAGCATATTAGCATAGCGTGTTAGCATATTAGCGTATTAGAATATTAGCATATTAGCATAGCATATTAGCATATTAGCATATTAGCATATTAGCATATTAGCATATTAGCATAGCGTGTTTGCATATTAACGTATTAGCATATTAGCATATTAGCATATTAGCATAGCATATTAGCATATTAGCATATTAATATATTAATATATTAGCATATTAGCATATTAGCATATTAGCATATTAGCATATTAGCATAGCGTGTTAGCATATTAGCAATTAGCATATTAGCATATTAGCATAGCATATTAGCATATTAGCATATTAGCATATTAGCATAGCGTGTTAGCATATTAGCATATTAGTATATTAGGATATTAGCATATTAGGATATTAGCATATTAGCATATTAGCATATTAACATATTAGGATATTAGCATAGCGTGTTAGCATATTAGCGTATTAGCATATTAGCATAGCATATTAGCATATTAGCATAGCATATTAGCATAGCATATTAGCATATTAGCATATTAGCATATTAGCATATTAGCATAGCGTGTTAGCATATTAGCATATTAGCATATTAGCATATTAGCATATTAGCATAGCATACTAGCATATTAGCATATTAGTATATTAGCATAGCATATTAGCATATTAGCATATTAGCATAGCGTGTTAGCATATTAACGTATTAGCATATTAGCATATTAGCATAGCATATTAGCATATTAGCATAGCGTGTTAGCATATTAGCGTATTAGCATAGTATATTAGCATAGCATATTAGCATATTAGCATATTAGCATATTAGCATATTATCATAGCATATTAGCATATTAACATATTAGCATATTTGCATATTAGCATATTAGCATAGCGTGTTAGCATATTAGCATATTAGCATATTAGCATAGCATATTAGCATATTAGCATATTAGCATATTAGCATATTAGTATAGCGTGTTAGCATAATAGCATATTAGCATATTAGCATATTAGCATATTTGCATATTAGCATAGCGTGTTAGCATATTAGCGTATTAGCATATTAGCATATTAGCATATTAGCATAGCGTGTTAGCATATTAGCGTATTAGCGTATTAGAATATTAGCATATTAGCATAGCATATTAGCATATTAGCATATTAGCATATTAGCATATTAGCATAGCGTGTTTGCTTATTAGCGTATTAGCATATTAGTATATTAGCATATTAGCATAGCGTGTTAGCATATTAGCGTATTAGCATATTAGCATATTAGCATATTAGCATAGCGTGTTAGCATATTAGCGTATTAGAATATTAGCATATTAGCATAGCATATTAGCATATTAGCATATTAGCATATTAGCATAGCGTGTTTGCATATTAGCGTATTAGCATATTAGCATATTAGCATATTAGCATAGCATATTAGCATATTAGCATATTAGCATAGCGTGTTAGCATAGCAATTAGCATATTAGCATATTAGCATAGCATATTAGCACATTAGCATATTAGCATATTTGCATATTAGCATAGCATGTTAGCATGTTAGCATATTAGCGTATTAGCATATTAGCATATTAGCATATTAGCATAGCGTGTTAGCATATTAGCATATTAGCATATTAGCATTTTAGCATATTAGCATATTAGCATAGCATATTAGCATATTAGCATATTAGCATAGCGTGTTAGCATATTAGCGTATTAGCATATTAGCATATTAGCGTATTAGCATATTAGCATATTAGCATATTAGCATAGCGTGTTAGCATATTAGCGTATTAGCATATTAGCATATTAGCATAGCATATTAGCATATTAGCATATTAGCATATTAGCATATTAGCATAGCGTGTTAGCATATTAGCGTATTAGCAAATTAGCATATTAGCATATTAGCATAGCATATTAGCATATTAGCATATTAGCATATTAGCATATTAACATAGCATATTAGCATATTAGCATAGCGTGTTAGCATAGCGTATTAGCATATTAGCATATTAGCATACCATATTAGCATATTAGCATATTAGCATATTAGCATATTAGCATATTAGCATAGCGTGTTAGCATATTAGCATATTAGCATATTAGCATAGCGTGTTAACATAGCGGATTAGCATATTAGCATATTAGCATAGCATAATAGCATATTAGCATAATAGCATATTAGCATATTAGCATAGTAGTATATTAGCATATTAGCATAGCATATTAGCATATTAGCATAGCGTGTTAGCATATTAGCACATTAGCATATTAGCATATTAGCATAGCGTGTTAGCATATTAGCATATTAGCATATTAGCATATTAGCATATTAGCATAGCATATTAGCATATTAGCATATTAGCATATTAGCATATTAGCATATTAGCGTATTAGCATATTAGCGTATTAGCATATTAGTATATTAGCATAGCATATTAGCATATTAGCATATTAGCATATTAGCATAGCGTGTTAGCATATTAGCGTATTAGCATATTAGCATATTAGCATAGCATATTAGCATATTAGCATATTAGCATATTCCGGTTGAGTGAACGCTGGCGCGTTTTTGCTGCCGCTGCTCACCGGTATTCTTATTTTTAATTTTATTTTTAAATATTTTTAGTAAACACCTTTTATCTATTTATATTTTCTGACACTACTGGCGGATTTTGCAAGAGTTTGAGTATTGGGCCTAGTTTAACCTACCGGTTTGTTTTGGCTGCGGTCTCCCACGGACTACAATATCTGACGGATTCTTTTTACCTGGCTGCCTGGTTTTCCGGCGTCTTCCCCTGTGATGTTGTCTGGTAGGACCTGTGTACTGTTCGTGTTTGCCTGGACTCTCATGTCGTTGGTCCATCGACCTGGTTTTGGCCTTTACCAGTATACAGCTGATGCGCTCCTCCGACTTCGCTTTCACCTGGCTGCTCTACCGCCGGCTGTGCTTCATCCTTACACGGACATCGCATTTTTCCCTCGCCGAAAGTATATTCATCGGGGCTCTCGCCGGAACTTTCATTATGACAACGCCAAGCCAATACAATCTTTCTGGTCCACTTCTCGTTGTTCTCCACTGAACTCTGACCGGGCTGTTAACCACAGTGTATTAGCCAGCCTGGCCAGGTCGGCTAACACTTTCGCCAAATCTGATAGCACCTGTGCACTTCGGTCTGCTTAACATCCGCTCGCTTACGAGCAAGGGACATCTCGTTCAAGACCTCCTCACCGACCGTAAGTTTGATTTTTTCTGTTTGACTGAAACGTGGCAGCAGCCCAAAGATTTCTCCCAGCTCAACGACTCCACTCCCCCGGGGTTTGTTTACACCTGTCAACCTCGGGAGTCCGGCCGTGGTGGAGGTCTTGCGGTAATCTATCGTGAGAATTGGAAAGTTCGGTCGTTGTCGGTACCTATCTTTAGTTCTTTTGAATCCGTTGTTTGTCAACTCTCGGGACCTGTTCCAACTGTTGTAGTTGCTATCTACCGTCCTCCAAAGCCAAATTCTGATTTCATAAGTGACTTTGCCGATCTGTTGACCCACTTGGCTACTATTTCTCCTAATATAATACTCCTGGGTGATTTCAACATACATATGGACAATAGTTATCATCCTCTCACCATAAACTTTTCATCCTGCCTCGACAGTTTTGGTTTCAATCAATATATAAACTTTCCCACTCATACTAAGGGCCATACTTTGGACTTAGTTTGCTGCTCTGGATTAACTCCTTTCAACTGTAAGGCTGACGAACTGCCAATCACTGATCATCTGTTACTCTCTTTTAATGTTAAAATGACCCTTTCTGTATTAAAGAATCCTCGCACCATTTCTTACCGTAACATCAAACAAATTAATTCTGACACCCTTTCTGTTGCTTTTTCAAGTATTTTGCATTTCAATAACTTGCTCACTTTAGATGATCTGGTTTCTCATTATAACAGTAGTCTTAATAGTATTTTAAATTCTGTTGCTCCTATAAAAATCAAATCTGTATTATTTTCTCAGTCAGCACCCTGGTATACAGCTGAACTCAGGCTTATGAAAGCAAAGGGTCGACAGCTTGAACGTCTGTATAAAAGAACTGGTCTCACAATCCATAAAGAAATGTATAATAATCATATTTCATATTATAAGGAATGCATTAATCAAACCAAATCTACTTATTTTACTAACATTGTCTGTTCAAATGAAGATTCTACTAAATCACTGTTTTCACTGCTTAACTCTACTTTCAAGCCACCAGATTCTCTACCTATTCACCTCTATTCATCTTCCTTTTGTGACTCTCTAATGTTATTTTTCATTAACAAAATTCACAAAATCCATCAAGACTTGGTTCCTGATGTTTTTTGTAGTACCTCTCCTGAAATTATGTTGCCATTACATTGTTTTTCTGCTTTTCAGCTTCCCTCTGTTTCTGATATTTCAGATCTTATCTGTAAGTCAAAATCCTCCACCTGTCAGTTAGACCCCATTCCTACACCTCTAGTCAAAGCCTGTCTACCCTCTCTGCTTCCCCTTATTTTTGCAATCATTCATTCTTCACTAACCACTGGAACCGTTCCTGTTTCTTTCAAAACTTCTGCTATCACCCCAGTATTGAAAAAAACAGGTCTTGATCCTAATCATTTTGATAATTTCCGCCCTATCTCAAATTTACCATTCCTTTCAAAAATTCTTGAAAAAATAGTTGCAACCCAGATTCATTCTCACTTAACTAATAACAATTTATATGAACAGTTTCAGTCCGGTTTTCGCCCTCTCCATAGCACTGAAACAGCACTCATAAAAATAACCAATGACCTTCTTATGGCAGCTGACTCTGGGTTTCTTACCATTCTTATTCTCCTTGATCTGAGCGCAGCCTTTGACACTATCTCTCACTCTGTTCTTCTTAGTAGGTTAATCTCCATTGGTCTCTCCCATACACCATTAGATTGGTTTAAATCATATTTGTCTGACCGCACTCAGTTTATCCAGCTTAAATCTTTCACTTCTCAGCCTTCCCCTGTTGCCACTGGTGTCCCCCAGGGATCTGTTCTGGGGCCCCTCCTCTTCATTATTTACCTTCTTCCTCTTGGTCATATCTTCCGTAAATATAATATTCATTTTCACTGCTATGCCGACGACACCCAGCTTTATTTGTCTACTAAACCTGATTCCACTCTTCCTCCACCTTCCCTTAGCCTCTGTTTAGCTGAACTTAAATCATGGTTTTCTTCAAACTTTCTTAAACTTAATAGTACTAAAACAGAGTTTCTTCTAGTAGGCTCCAAATCAACAATATCCAAAACTAATTGTTTTCCCATTGCCATAGATGACTCTTTGGTTTCCCCGTCCCCATATGTGAAAAGCCTTGGTGTCATACTAGATAGCACTTTATCTTTTAATTCACATATCAATAATATCACTCGGTCTGCATATTTTCATCTGCGCAACATTAATCGTCTCCGTTCTTCTCTCACCCCACACGCCACCGCCATTCTTGTCCATAGTCTTGTCACTTCCCGTATCGATTACTGTAATTCACTCTTATTTGGTCTTACTCAAAAATCCATCAATAAGCTCCAACTTGTCCAGAACTCTGCTGCTCGCATTATCACCAGGACCCCTTCTATCCACCGCATCACTCCTGTTCTGCAGCAGCTTCACTGGCTACCAGTTAAATATCGCATCAATTTCAAAATCCTCCTGTATACATTTAAGGCCATACACCACCTCTCCCCTCCATATTTGTCTGATTTGGTTCAGGTCGCCATTCCATCTCGCTGCCTCAGATCCTCTTCCTCTCTTCTTCTCTCTGTCCCTTCCCACCGTCTTGCCACTATGGGGAGCAGGGCTTTCTGCTGCTCTGCTCCCCGGCTCTGGAATTCGCTTCCTCCCGACATTACTAACATTACTTCTCTTCCTCTGTTTAAATCTAGACTCAAAACTCACTTGTTTAAAACTGCTTATTCCATATAACCATTTTTTGAATCTGTCTTCATATTTTGGATTGTTTTTTAAGGATTATGTTAATTATCTCCTTTTATGTTTGTTTTATCATTTGTTGTGTACAGTGCCCTTGAGTGTCTTGAAAGGCGCTTTTAAATAAAATGTATTATTATTATTATTATTAGCATATTAGCATATTAGCATATTAGCATAGCGTGTTAGCATATTAGCGTATTAGCATATTAGCATATTAGCATAGCATATTAGCATATTAGCATATTAGCATATTAGCATAGCATAGCGTGTTAGCATATTAGCGTATTAGCATATTAGCATATTAGCATATTAGCATAGCATATTAGCATATTAGCATATTAGCATATTAGCATAGCGTGTTAGCATATTAGCATATTAGTATATTAGCATAGCATATTAGCATATTAGCATAGCGTGTTAGCATATTAGCATATTAGCATATAAGCATATTAGCATAGCGTGTTAGCATATTAGCATATTAGCATATTAGCAGAGCATATTAGCATATTAGCATATTAGCATATTAACATAGCGTGTTAGCATATTAGCGTATTAGTATATTAGCGTATTAGCATATTAGTATATTAGCATAGCATATTAGCATATTAGCATATTAGCATAGCGTGTTAGCATATTAGCGTATTAGCATATTAGCATATTAGCATAGCATATTAGCATATTAGCATAGCGTGTTAGCATATTAGCGTATTAGCATATTAGCATATTAGCATAGCATATTAGCATATTAGCATATTAGCATATTAGCATATTAATATATTAATATATTAGCATATTAGCATATTAGCATATTAGCATATTAGCATAGCGTGTTAGCATATTAGCAATTAGCATATTAGCATATTAGCATATTAGCATATTAGCATAGCATATTAGCATATTAGCATATTAGCATATTAGCATATTAGCATAGCGTGTTAGCATATTAGCATATTAGTATATTAGGATATTAGCATATTAGGATATTAGCATATTAGCATATTAGCATATTAGCATATTAACATATTAGGATATTAGCATAGCGTGTTAGCATATTAGCGTATTAGCATATTAGCATAGCATATTAGCATAGCATATTAGCATAGCATATTAGCATAGCATATTAGCATATTAGCATATTAGCATATTAGCATATTAGCATATTAGCATAGCGTGTTAGCATATTAGCATATTAGCATAGCATATTAGCATATTAGCATAGCATACTAGCATATTAGCATATTAGTATATTAGCATATTAGCATATTAGCATAGCATATTAGCATATTAGCATAGCGTGTTAGCATATTAACGTATTAGCATATTAGCATATTAGCATAGCATATTAGCATATTAGCATAGCGTGTTAGCATATTAGCGTATTAGCATAGTATATTAGCATAGCATATTAGCATATTAGCATAGTATATTAGCATATTAGCATATTAGCATTGCGTGTTAGCATATTAGCGTATTAGCAAATTAGCATATTATCATAGCATATTAGCATATTAGCATAGCATATTAGCATATTAGCATAGCGTGTTAGCGTATTATCATATTAGCATATTAGCATATTAGCATATTAGCATATTAGCATATTAGCATATTAGCATAGCATATTAGCATATTAGCATATTAGCATATTAGCATATTAGCATATTAGCATAGCGTGTTAGTGTATTAGCATATTAGCATATTAGCATATTAGCATAGCATATTAGCATATTAGCATATTAGCATATTAGCATAGCATATTAGCATATTAGCATATTAGCATATTAGCATATTAGCATAGCATATTAGCATATTAGCATATTAGCATATTAGCATATTAGCATAGCATGTTAGCGTATTAGCATATTAGCATATTAGCATATTAGCATATTAGCATAGCATATTAGCATATTAGCATATTAGCATATTAGCATATTAGCATAGCATATTAGCATATTAGCATATTAGCATATTAGCATATTAGCATAGCATATTAGCATATTAGCATATTAGCATATTAGCATAGCGTGTTAGCGTATTAGCATATTAGCATATTAGCATAGCATATTAGCATATTAGCATATTAGCATATTAGCATAGCATATTAGCATATTAGCATATTAGCATAGCATATTAGCATAGCGTGTTAGCGTATTAGCATATTAGCATAGCATAGCATATTAGCATATTAGCATATTAGCATATTAGCATAGCATATTAGCATATTAGCATAGCGTGTTAGCGTATTAGCATATTAGCATATTAGCATAGCATATTAGCATATTAGCATAGCATATTAGCATATTAGCATATTAGCATATTAGCATATTAGCATATTAACATATTAGCATATTAGCATATTAGCATATTAGCATAGCGTGTTAGCATATTAGCGTATTAGCATATTAGCATATTAGCATATTAGCATATTAGCATAGCATATTAGCATATTAGCATATTAGCATAGCATATTAGCATATTAGCATATTAGCATATTAGCATAGCGTGTTAGTGTATTAGCATATTAGCATATTAGCATAGCATATTAGCATATTAGCATATTAGCATATTAGCATAGCATATTAGCATATTAGCATATTAGCATATTAGCATATTAGCATAGCATATTAGCATATTAGCATATTAGCAGATTTATATATTAGCATATTAGCATAGCATATTAGCATTTTAGCATATTAGCATAACGTGTTAGCGTATTAGCGTATTAGCATATTAGCATAGCGTGTTAGCGTATTAGCATATTAGTATATTAGCATATTAGCATATTAGCATAGCATATTAGCATATTAGCATATTAGCATATTAGCATAGCATATTAGCATATTAGCATATTAGCATAGCATATTAGCATATTAGCATATTAGCATATTAGCATATTAGCATATTAGCATAGCATATTAGCATATTAGCATATTAGCATATTAGCATATTAACATATTAGCATAGCATATTAGCATATTAGCATATTAGCATAGCATATTAGCATAGCATATTAACATATTAGCATATTAGCATAGCATATTAGCATAGCATATTAACATATTAGCATATTAGCATAGCATATTAGCATATTAGCATAGCATATTAGCATATTAGCATATTAGCATATTAGCATATTAGCATAGCGTGTTAGCGTATTAGCGTATTAGCATATTAGCATAGCGTGTTAGCATATTAGCATATTAGCATATTAGCATATTAGCATAGCATATTAGCATATTAGCATATTAGCATATTAGCATAGCATATTAGCATATTAGCATATTAGCATATTAGCATATTAGCATATTAGCATAGCATATTAGCATATTAGCATATTAGCATATTAGCATAGCATATTAGCATATTAGCATATTAGTATATTAGCATATTAGCATATTAGCATAGCGTGTTAGTGTATTAGCATATTAGCATATTAGCATAGCATATTAGCATATTAGCATATTAGCATATTAGCATAGCATATTAGCATATTAGCATAGCGTGTTAGCGTATTAGCATATTAGCATATTAGCATATTAGTATAGCATATTAGCATATTAGCATAGTAGCATATTAGCATATTAGCATATTAGCATAGCATATTAGCATATTAGCATAGCATATTAGCATATTAGCATATTAGCGTATTAGCATATTAGCATATTAGCATATTAGCATATTAGCATAGCATATTAGCATATTAGCATATTAGCATATTAGCATATTAGCATAGCATATTAGCATAGCATATTAGCATATTAGCATATTAGCATATTAGCATATTAGCATAGCGTGTTAGCGTATTAGCATATTAGCATAGCATATTAGCATATTAGCATAGCGTGTTAGCGTATTAGCATATTAGCATATTAGCATAGCATATTAGCATATTAGCATATTAGCATATTAGCATATTAGCATAGCATATTAGCATATTAGCATATTAGCATATTAGCATAGCGTGTTAGTATATTAGCATATTAGCATATTAGCATAGCATATTAGCATATTAGCATATTAGCATATTAGCATAGCATATTAGCATAGTATATTAGCATATTAGCATATTAGCATATTAGCATATTAGCATAGCATATTAGCATATTAGCATATTAGCATATTAGCATATTAGCATAGCATATTAACATAACATATTAGCATATTAGCATATTAGCATATTAGCATATTAGCATAGCATGTTAGCGTATTAGCATATTAGCATATTAGCATATTAGCATATTAGCATAGCATATTAGCATATTAGCATATTAGCATATTAGCATATTAGCATAGCATATTAGCATATTAGCATATTAGCATATTAGCATATTAGCATAGCATATTAGCATATTAGCATATTAGCATATTAGCATAGCGTGTTAGCGTATTAGCATATTAGCATATTAGCATAGCATATTAGCATATTAGCATATTAGCATATTAGCATAGCATATTAGCATATTAGCATATTAGCATATTAGTATATTAGCATAGCATATTAGCATATTAGCATATTAGCATAGCGTGTTAGCGTATTAGCATATTATCATAGCATATTAGCATATTAGCATATTAGCATATTAGCATATTAGCATATTAGCATAGCATATTAGCATATTAGCATAGCGTGTTAGCGTATTAACATATTAGCATATTAGCATAACATATTAGCATATTAGCATAGCATATTAGCATATTAACATAGCATATTAGCATATTAGCATATTAGCATATTAGCATATTAACATATTAGCATATTAGCATATTAGCATATTAGCATAGCGTGTTAGCATATTAGCGTATTAGCATATTAGCATATTAGCATATTAGCATATTAGCGTATTAGCATAGCATATTAGCATATTAGCACATTAGCATATTAGCATAGCATATTAGCATATTAGCATATTAGCATATTAGCATAGCGTGTTAGTGTATTAGCATATTAGCATATTAGCATAGCATATTAGCATATTAGCATATTAGCATATTAGCATATTAGCATAGCATATTAGCATATTAGCATATTAACATATTAGCATATTAGCATATTAGCATATTAGCATATTAGCATATTAGCATAGCATATTAGCATATTAGCATATTAGCAGATTTGTATATTAGCATATTAGCATAGCATATTAGCATATTAGCATATTAGCATATTAGCATATTAGCATATTAGCATAACGTGTTAGCGTATTAGCGTATTAGCATATTAGCATAGCGTGTTAGCGTATTAGCATATTAGTATATTAGCATATTAGCATATTAGCATATTAGCATATTAGCATAGCATATTAGCATATTAGCATAGCATATTAGCATATTAGCATATTAGCATATTAGCATATTAGCATAGCGTGTTAGCATATTAGCGTATTAGCATATTAGCATATTAGCATATTAGCATATTAGCATATTAGCATAGCATATTAGCATAATAGCATATTAGCATATTAGCATATTAGCATAGCATATTAGCATATTAGCATATTAGCATATTAGCATATTAGCATATTAGCATAGCATATTAGCATATTAGCATATTAGCATATTAGCATAGCATATTAGCATATTAGCATATTAGCATATTAGCATATTAGCATAGCATATTAGCATATTAGCATATTAGCATATTAGCATATTAGCATAGCATATTAGCATATTAGCATATTAGCAAATTAGCATATTAGCATAGCATATTAGCATATTAGCATATTAGCATATTATCATATTAGCATATTAGCATAGCGTGTTAGCGTATTAGCATATTAGCATATTAGCATATTAGCATAGCATATTAGCATATTAGCATATTAGCATATTAGCATATTAGCATTGCATATTAGCATATTAGCATATTAGCATATTAGCATAGCATATTAGCATATTAGCATATTAACATAGCATATTAGCATATTAGCATATTAGTATATTAGCATATTAGCATATTAGCATAGCATATTAGCATAGCGTGTTAGCGTATTAGCATATTAGCATATTAGCATAGCATATTAGCATATTAGCATAGCATATTAGCATATTAGCATAGCATATTAGCATATTAGCATATTAGCATATTAGCATAGCGTGTTAGCATATTAGCGTATTAGCATATTAGCATATTAGCATATTAGCATATTAGCATAGCATATTAGCATATTAGTATATTAGCATATTAGCATATTAACATATTAGCATAGCATATTAGCATATTAGCATATTAGCATATTAGCATATTAGCATATTAGCATAGCATATTAGCATATTAGCATATTAGCATATTAGCATAGCGTGTTAGTGTATTAGCATATTAGCATATTAGCATATTAGCATAGCATATTAGCATATTAGCATATTAGCATATTAGCATAGCATATTAGCATATTAGCATATTAGCATATTAGCATATTAGCATATTAGCATAGCATATTAGCATATTAGCATAGCATATTAACATATTAGCATAGCATATTAGCATATTAACATATTAACATATTAGCATATTAGCATATTAGCATAGCATATTAGCATAGCATATTAGCATATTAGCATATTAGCATATTAGCATAGCATATTAGCATATTAGCATATTAGCATAGCATATTAGCATATTAGCATATTAGCATATTAGTATATTAGCATAGCATATTAGCATATTAGCATATTAGCATATTAGCATATTAACATATTAGCATAGCTTAGCATATTAGCGTATTAAAATAGCATATTAGCATATTAGCATATTAGCATATTAGCATAGCATATTAGCATATTAGCATATTAGCATATTAGCATAGCATATTAGCATAGCATATTAGCATATTAGCATATTAGCGTATTAGCATATTAGCATATTAGCATAGCATATTAGCATAGCATATTAGCATATTAGCATATTAGCATATTAGCATATTAGCATATTAGCATAGCATATTAGCATATTAGCATATTAGCATATTAGCATATTAGCATAGCGTGTTAGTGTATTAGCATATTAGCATATTAGCATAGCATATTAGCATATTAGCATATTAGCATATTAGCATATTAGCATATTAGCATAGCATATTAGCATATTAGCATATTAGCAAATTAGTATATTAGCATAGCATATTAGCATATTAGCATATTAGCATAGCATATTAGCATATTAGCATAGCATATTAACATATTAGCATATTAGCATATTAGCATATTAGCATAGCATATTAGCATATTAGCATATTAGCATATTAGCATAGCATATTAGCATATTAACATATTAGCATAGCATATTAGCATATTAGCATATTAGCATATTAGCATAGCATATTAGCATATTAGCATATTAGCATATTAGCATATTAGCATAGCATATTAGCATATTAGCATATTAGCATATTAGCATAGCGTGTTAGCGTATTAGTATATTAGCATAGCATATTAGCATATTAGCATATTAGCATAGCATATTAGCATATTAGCATATTAGCATATTAGCATATTAGCATAACATATTAGCATATTAGCATATTAGTATATTAGCATAGCATATTAGCATATTAGCATATTAGCATATTAGCATATTAGCATAGCATATTAGCATATTAGCATATTAGCATATTAGCATATTAGCATAGCATATTAGCATATTAGCATAGCATATTAGCATATTAGCATAGCATGTTAGCGTATTAGCATATTAGCATATTAGCATAGCATATTAGCATATTAGCATAGCATATTAGCATATTAGCATAGCATATTAGCATATTAGCATATTAGCATATTAGCATATTAGCATATTAGCATAGCGTGTTAGCATATTAGCGTATTAGCATATTAGCATATTAGCATATTAGCATATTAGCATATTAGCATAGCATATTAGCATATTAGCATATTAGCATATTAGCATAGCATATTAGCATATTAGCATATTAGCATATTAGCATAGCGTGTTAGTGTATTAGCATATTAGCATATTAGCATAGCATATTAGCATATTAGTATATTAGTATATTAGCATATTAGCATATTAGCATAGCATATTAGCATATTAGCATATTAGCATAGCATATTAGCATATCAGCATTTTAGCATATTAGCATATTAGCATATTAGCATATTAGCATATTAGCATAGCATATTAGCATATTAGCATATTAGCATATTAGCATAGCATATTAGCATATTAGCATATTAGCATATTAGCATATTAGCATAGCGTGTTAGCCTATTAGAGTATTAGCATATTAGCATATTAGCATAGCGTGTTAGCGTATTAGCATATTAGCATATTAGCATAGCATATTAGCATATTAGCATATTAGCATATTAGCATATTAGCATATTAGCATAGCATATTAGCATATTAGCATATTAGCATATTAGCATAGCATATTAGCATATTAGCATATTAGCATATTAGCATATTAGCATAGCGTGTTAGCCTATTAGAGTATTAGCATATTAGCATATTAGCATAGCGTGTTAGCGTATTAGCATATTAGCATATTAGCATAGCATATTAGCATATTAGCATAGCATATTAGCATATTAGCATATTAGCATAGCATATTAGCATATTAGCATATTAGCATATTAGCATATTAGCATAGCATATTAGCATATTAGCATATTAGCATATTAGCATAGCATATTAACATATTAGCATATTAGCATATTAGTATAGCATATTAGCATATTAGCATATTAGCATATTAGCATATTAGCATAGCATATTAGCATATTAGCATATTAGCATATTAGCATATTAGCATAGCATATTAGCATATTAGCATATTAGCATATTAGCATATTAGCATAGCATATTAGCATATTAGCATATTAGCATATTAGCATATTAGCATAGCGTGTTAGCGTATTAGCATATTAGCATAGCATATTAGCATATTAGCATATTAGCATAGCATATTAGCATATTAGCATATTAGCATATTAGCATATTAGCATAGCATATTAGTATATTAGCATATTAGCATATTAGCATAGCATATTAGCATATTAGCATATTAGCATATTAGCATAGCATATTAGCATATTAGCATATTAGCATATTAGCATATTAGCATATTAGCATAGCGTGTTAGCGTATTAGCATATTAGCATATTAGCATAGCATATTAGCATATTAGCATAGCATATTAGCATATTAGCATAGCATATTAGCATATTAGCATAGCATATTAGCATATTAGCATATTAGCATATTAGCATATTAGCATAGCGTGTTAGCATATTAGCGTATTAGCATATTAGCATATTAGCATATTAGCATATTAGCATATTAGCATATTAGCATAGCATATTAGCATATTAGCATATTAGCATATTAGCATATTAGCATATTAGCATAGCATATTAGCATATTAGCATATTAGCATATTAGCATAGCGTGTTAGTGTATTAGCATATTAGCATATTAGCATAGCATATTAGCATATTAGCATATTAGTATATTAGCATATTAGCATATTAGCATAGCATATTAGCATATTTGCATAGCATATTAGCATATCAGCATTTTAGCATATTAGCATAGCATATTAGCATATTAGCATATTAGCATATTAGCATATTAGCATAGCATATTAGCATATTAGCATATTAGCATATTAGCATAGCATATTAGCATATTAGCATATTAGCATATTAGCATATTAGCATATTAGCCTATTAGAGTATTAGCATATTAGCATATTAGCATAGCGTGTTAGCGTATTAGCATATTAGCATATTAGCATAGCATATTAGCATATTAGCATATTAGCATATTAGCAAATTAGCATATTAGCATATTAGCATAGCATATTAGCATAGCATATTAGCATATTAGCATATTAGCATATTAGCATATTAGCATATTAGCATAGCATATTAGCATATTAGCATATTAGCATATTAGCATAGCATATTAGCATATTAGCATATTAGCATATTAGCATAGCATATTAGCATATTAGCATATTAGCATATTAGCATAGCGTGTTAGCGTATTAGCATATTAGCATATTAGCATATTAGCATATTAGCATAGCATATTAGCATATTAGCATATTAGCATATTAGCATATTAGCATAGCATATTAGCATATTAGCATATTAGCATATTAGCATAGCATATTAGCATATTAGCATATTAGCATATTAGCATATTAGCATAGCGTGTTAGCGTATTAACATATTAGCATAGCATATTAGCATATTAGCATATTAGCATATTAGCATAGCATATTAGTATATTAGCATATTAGCATATTAGCATATTAGCATAGTATATTAGCATATTAGCATATTAGCATATTAGCATATTAGCATATTATTCTCTCTATAATTTTCTCTTCACCCTATACACTGCGGACTTCAATTACAACACGGACACTTGCCATCTACAGAAGTTTTCAGACGACACTGCCATTGTTGGTCGGGTGTCAGAGGGGAACGAGCTGGAATACAGGGGGGTCATCGATCGCTTTGTCAGCTGGTGTGAACTGAACCATCTTCATATTAATGCCAGCAAGACGAAGGAACTGGTGATTGACTTCAGCAAGAAGTCTTCTCCTACTACACCGGTGAACATCCAGGGTCTGGACATTGAAACGGTGAAGGAGTACAAATTCCTGGGTGTTCACCTAAACAACAAACTGGACTGGTCTACAAACACTGAGGCAGTTTACAAAAAGGGTCTAAGTCGTCTTCACCTGCTTAGGCGGCTAAGATCCTTTGGGTTGAACAGGACTCTCTTAAGGTCCTTCTATGACACTGTGGTAGCATCTGCTATCTTTTATGCTGTGGTCTGCTGGTGTGGTGGAATTGCAGAGAGGAACAGGGGGAAATTGGACAAACTGGTGAAGAGGGCCAGCTCTGTCCTGGGCTGCCCACTGAAATCCATCGAGCAGGTTGGGGATGAGAGGATGCGGTCTAAGCTAACATCCATTATGGACAACACCTCCCATCCCCTGCATGAGACTGTACGAGCTCTGAGCAGCTCATTCAGCAATAGACTTCTACACCCACAGTGTAGGAAGGAGCGCTACCGCAGGTCATTCCTACCAGCGGCTGTCAGACATTATAACAGTTTAGCGTGAGTATTTTTTACTCATATATGTTTAACTGACATATCACATGCTGTAACCAGGATCATTCACACCCCACCCCACCCCCGCACTTGTGTACATATCTCTATACATTTTGTACATATCTCTGTACATCTTTATTTATTTCCAAAACTTTTTGTACATTTGTATTTATATCTTTGTGTATCTACCTGCTCCTATTGTTCTATATTACGTTTTTGTGCAAGAGCTCTGTAACACCTAAATTTCTCATTCGTGGGATAATAAAGGTTTATTCTATTCTATTCTATTCTATTAGCATAGCATATTAGCATATTAGCATATTAGCATAGCATATTAGCATATTAGCATAATAGCATATTAGCATATTAGCATATTAGCATAGCATATTAGCATATTAGCATATTAGCATATTAGCATATTAGCATAGCGTGTTAGCATATTAGCGTATTAGCATATTAGCATATTAGCATATTAGCATGTTAGCATATTAGCATAGCATATTAGCATATTAGCATATTAGCATATTAGCATAGCATATTAGCATAGCTTGTTAGCATATTAGCATATTAGCATAATAGCATATTAGCATATTAGCATATTAGCATAGCATATTAGCATATTAGCATATTAGCATATTAGCATATTAGCATAGCGTGTTAGTGTATTAGCATATTAGCATATTAGCATATTAGCATATTAGCATATTAGCATAGCTTGTTAGCATATTAGCGTATTAGCATATTAGCATATTAGCATATTAGCATATTAGCATAGCATATTAGCATATTAGCATAATAGCATATTAGCATATTAGCATATTAGCATAGCATATTAGCATATTAGCATATTAGCATATTAGCATATTAGCATAGCGTGTTAGTGTATTAGCATATTAGCATATTAGCATATTAGCATATTAGCATATTAGCATAGCATATTAGCATATTAGCATATTAGCATATTAGCATATTAGCATAGCATATTAGCATATTAGCATATTAGCATATTAGCATATTAGCATAGCATATTAGCATATTAGCATATTAGCATATTAGCACATTAGCATATTAGCATATTAGCATATTAGCATAGCATATTAGCATATTAGCATATTAGCATATTAGCATATTAGCATATTAGCATATTAGCATAGCATAGCATATTAGCATATTAGCATATTAGCATATTAGCATATTAGCATAGCATATTAGCATATTAGCATATTAGCATATTAGCATAGCATATTAGGATATTAGCATATTAGCATATTAGCATATTAGCATATTAGCATAGCATATTAACATATTAGCATATTAGCATATTAGCATATTAGCATATTAGCATAGCATATTAGCATATTAGCATATTAGCATATTAGCATAGCATATTAGCATATTAGCATATTAGCATATTAGCATAGCGTGTTAGCGTATTAGCATATTAGCATATTAGCATAGCATATTAGCATAGCATATTAGCATATTAGCATATTAGCATATTGGCATAGCATATTAGTGTATTAGCATATTAGCATATTAGCATATTAGCATAGCATATTAGCATATTAACATATTAGCATATTAGCATATTAGCATAGCATATTAGCATATTAGCATATTAGCATATTAGCATATTAGCATAGCATATTAGCATATTAGTATATTAGCATATTAGCATATTAACATATTAGCATAGCATATTAGCATATTAGCATATTAGCATATTAGCATATTAGCATAGCATATTAGCATATTAGCATATTAGCATATTAGCATATTAGCATATTAGCATAGCGTGTTAGCGTATTAGCATATTAGCATATTAGCATAGCATATTAGCATATTAGCATATTAGCATATTAGCATATTAGCATAGCGTGTTAGTGTATTAGCATATTAGTATATTAGCATAGCATATTAGCATATTAGCATATTAGCATATTAACATAGCATATTAGCATATTAGCATATTAGTATATTAGCATATTAGCATAGCATATTAGCATATTAGCATATTAGCATATTAGCATATTAGCATAGCATATTAGCATATAAACATATTAGCATATTAGCATATTAGCATATTAGCATATTAGCATATTAGCATAGCATATTAGCATATTAGCATATTAGCATATTAACATATTAGCATATTAGCATAGCATATTAGCATATTAGCATATTAGCATATTAATATATTAGCATAGCATATTAGCATATTAGCATATTAGCATATTAGCATATTAGCATAGCATATTAGCATATTAGCATATTAGCATAGCATATTAGCATATTAGCATATTAGCATATTAGCATAGCGTGTTAGCGTATTAGCATATTAGCATATTAGCATAGCATATTAGCATATTAGCATATTAGCATATTAGCATATTAGCATAGCGTGTTAGTGTATTAGCATATTAGCATATTAGCATAGCATATTAGCATATTAGCATATTAGCATATTAGCATATTAGCATAGCATATTAGCATATTAGCATATTAGCATATTAGCATAGCATATTAGCATATTAGCATATTAGCATATTAGCATATTAGCATAGCATATTAGCATATTAGCATATTAGCATATTAGCATATTAGCATAGCATATTAGCATATTAGCATATTAGCATATTAGCATAGCGTGTTAGCGTATTAGCATATTAGCATATTAGCATAGCGTGTTAGCGTATTAGCATATTAGCATATTAGCATAGCATATTAGCATATTAGCATAGCATATTAGCATATTAGTCTAGCATATTAGCATATTAGCATATTAGCATATTAGCATAGCGTGTTAGCATAGCGTGTTAGCATATTAGCGTATTAGCATATTAGCATATTAGCATATTAGCATATTAGCATAGTATATTAGCATATTAGCATATTAGCATATTAGCATATTAGCATATTAGCATAGCATATTAGCATATTAGCATATTAGCATATTAGCATATTAGCATATTAGCATAGCGTGTTAGTGTATTAGCATATTAGCATATTAGCATAGCATATTAGCATATTAGCATATTAGTATATTAGCATATTAGCATATTAGCATAGCATATTAGCATATTAGCATATTAGCATAGCATATTAGCATATCAGCATTTTAGCATATTAGCATAGCATATTAGCATATTAGCATATTAGCATATTAGCATATTAGCATATTAGCATAGCATATTAGCATATTAGCATATTAGCATATTAGCATATTAGCATATTAGCATAGCATATTAGCATATCAGCATTTTAGCATATTAGCATAGCATATTAGCATATTAGCATATTAGCATATTAGTATATTAGCATATTAGCATATTAGCATAGCATATTAGCATATTAGCATATTAGCATATTAGCATATTAGCATAGCATATTAGCATATTAGCATATTAGCATATTAGCATATTAGCATAGCGTGTTAGCGTATTAGCATATTAGCATATTAGCATAGCATATTAGCATATTAGCATAGCATATTAGCATATTAGCATAGCATATTAGCATATTAGCATAGCATATTAGCATATTAGCATATTAGCATATTAGCATATTAGCATATTAGCATAGCGTGTTAGCATATTAGCGTATTAGCATATTAGCATATTAGCATATTAGCATATTAGCATATTAGCATATTAGCATAGCATATTAGCATATTAGCATATTAGCATATTAGCATATTAGCATAGCATATTAGCATATTAGCATATTAGCATATTAGCATAGCGTGTTAGTGTATTAGCATATTAGCATATTAGCATAGCATATTAGCATATTAGCATATTAGTATATTAGCATATTAGCATATTAGCATAGCATATTAGCATATTAGCATAGCATATTAGCATATTAGCATAGCATATTAGCATATCAGCATTTTAGCATATTAGCATAGCATATTAGCATATTAGCATATTAGCATATTAGCATATTAGCATAGCATATTAGCATATTAGCATATTAGCATATTAGCATAGCATATTAGCATATTAGCATATTAGCATATTAGCATATTAGCATATTAGCCTATTAGAGTATTAGCATATTAGCATATTAGCATAGCGTGTTAGCGTATTAGCATATTAGCATATTAGCATAGCATATTAGCATATTAGCATATTAGCATATTAGCAAATTAGCATATTAGCATATTAGCATAGCATATTAGCATAGCATATTAGCATATTAGCATATTAGCATATTAGCATATTAGCATATTAGCATAGCATATTAGCATATTAGCATATTAGCATATTAGCATAGCATATTAGCATATTAGCATATTAGCATATTAGCATAGCATATTAGCATATTAGCATATTAGCATATTAGCATAGCGTGTTAGCGTATTAGCATATTAGCATATTAGCATATTAGCATATTAGCATAGCATATTAGCATATTAGCATATTAGCATATTAGCATATTAGCATATTAGCATAGCATATTAGCATATTAGCATATTAGCATATTAGCATAGCATATTAGCATATTAGCATATTAGCATATTAGCATATTAGCATAGCGTGTTAGCGTATTAACATATTAGCATAGCATATTAGCATATTAGCATATTAGCATATTAGCATAGCATATTAGTATATTAGCATATTAGCATATTAGCATATTAGCATAGTATATTAGCATATTAGCATATTAGCATATTAGCATATTAGCATATTATTCTCTCTATAATTTTCTCTTCACCCTATACACTGCGGACTTCAATTACAACACGGACACTTGCCATCTACAGAAGTTTTCAGACGACACTGCCATTGTTGGTCGGGTGTCAGAGGGGAACGAGCTGGAATACAGGGGGGTCATCGATCGCTTTGTCAGCTGGTGTGAACTGAACCATCTTCATATTAATGCCAGCAAGACGAAGGAACTGGTGATTGACTTCAGCAAGAAGTCTTCTCCTACTACACCGGTGAACATCCAGGGTCTGGACATTGAAACGGTGAAGGAGTACAAATTCCTGGGTGTTCACCTAAACAACAAACTGGACTGGTCTACAAACACTGAGGCAGTTTACAAAAAGGGTCTAAGTCGTCTTCACCTGCTTAGGCGGCTAAGATCCTTTGGGTTGAACAGGACTCTCTTAAGGTCCTTCTATGACACTGTGGTAGCATCTGCTATCTTTTATGCTGTGGTCTGCTGGTGTGGTGGAATTGCAGAGAGGAACAGGGGGAAATTGGACAAACTGGTGAAGAGGGCCAGCTCTGTCCTGGGCTGCCCACTGAAATCCATCGAGCAGGTTGGGGATGAGAGGATGCGGTCTAAGCTAACATCCATTATGGACAACACCTCCCATCCCCTGCATGAGACTGTACGAGCTCTGAGCAGCTCATTCAGCAATAGACTTCTACACCCACAGTGTAGGAAGGAGCGCTACCGCAGGTCATTCCTACCAGCGGCTGTCAGACATTATAACAGTTTAGCGTGAGTATTTTTTACTCATATATGTTTAACTGACATATCACATGCTGTAACCAGGATCATTCACACCCCACCCCACCCCCGCACTTGTGTACATATCTCTGTACATTTTGTACATATCTCTGTACATCTTTATTTATTTCCAAAACTTTTTGTACATTTGTATTTATATCTTTGTGTATCTACCTGCTCCTATTGTTCTATATTACGTTTTTGTGCAAGAGCTCTGTAACACCTAAATTTCTCATTCGTGGGATAATAAAGGTTTATTCTATTCTATTCTATTCTATTAGCATAGCATATTAGCATATTAGCATATTAGCATAGCATATTAGCATATTAGCATAATAGCATATTAGCATATTAGCATATTAGCATAGCATATTAGCATATTAGCATATTAGCATATTAGCATATTAGCATAGCGTGTTAGCATATTAGCGTATTAGCATATTAGCATATTAGCATATTAGCATGTTAGCATATTAGCATAGCATATTAGCATATTAGCATATTAGCATATTAGCATATTAGCATAGCATATTAGCATAGCTTGTTAGCATATTAGCATATTAGCATAATAGCATATTAGCATATTAGCATATTAGCATAGCATATTAGCATATTAGCATATTAGCATATTAGCATATTAGCATAGCGTGTTAGTGTATTAGCATATTAGCATATTAGCATATTAGCATATTAGCATATTAGCATATTAGCATAGCTTGTTAGCATATTAGCGTATTAGCATATTAGCATATTAGCATATTAGCATATTAGCATAGCATATTAGCATATTAGCATAATAGCATATTAGCATATTAGCATATTAGCATAGCATATTAGCATATTAGCATATTAGCATATTAGCATATTAGCATAGCGTGTTAGTGTATTAGCATATTAGCATATTAGCATATTAGCATATTAGCATATTAGCATAGCATATTAGCATATTAGCATATTAGCATATTAGCATATTAGCATAGCATATTAGCATATTAGCATATTAGCATATTAGCATATTAGCATAGCATATTAGCATATTAGCATATTAGCATATTAGCACATTAGCATATTAGCATATTAGCATATTAGCATAGCATATTAGCATATTAGCATATTAGCATATTAGCATATTAGCATATTAGCATAGCATAGCATATTAGCATATTAGCATATTAGCATATTAGCATATTAGCATATTAGCATAGCATATTAGCATATTAGCATATTAGCATATTAGCATAGCATATTAGGATATTAGCATATTAGCATATTAGCATATTAGCATATTAGCATAGCATATTAACATATTAGCATATTAGCATATTAGCATATTAGCATATTAGCATAGCATATTAGCATATTAGCATATTAGCATATTAGCATAGCATATTAGCATATTAGCATATTAGCATATTAGCATAGCGTGTTAGCGTATTAGCATATTAGCATATTAGCATAGCATATTAGCATAGCATATTAGCATATTAGCATATTAGCATATTGGCATAGCATATTAGTGTATTAGCATATTAGCATATTAGCATATTAGCATAGCATATTAGCATATTAACATATTAGCATATTAGCATATTAGCATAGCATATTAGCATATTAGCATATTAGCATATTAGCATATTAGCATATTAGCATAGCATATTAGCATATTAGTATATTAGCATATTAGCATATTAACATATTAGCATAGCATATTAGCATATTAGCATATTAGCATATTAGCATATTAGCATAGCATATTAGCATATTAGCATATTAGCATATTAGCATATTAGCATAGCGTGTTAGCGTATTAGCATATTAGCATATTAGCATAGCATATTAGCATATTAGCATATTAGCATATTAGCATATTAGCATAGCGTGTTAGTGTATTAGCATATTAGTATATTAGCATAGCATATTAGCATATTAGCATATTAGCATATTAACATAGCATATTAGCATATTAGCATATTAGTATATTAGCATATTAGCATAGCATATTAGCATATTAGCATATTAGCATATTAGCATATTAGCATAGCATATTAGCATATAAACATATTAGCATATTAGCATATTAGCATATTAGCATATTAGCATATTAGCATAGCATATTAGCATATTAGCATATTAGCATATTAACATATTAGCATATTAGCATAGCATATTAGCATATTAGCATATTAGCATATTAATATATTAGCATAGCATATTAGCATATTAGCATATTAGCATATTAGCATATTAGCATATTAGCATAGCATATTAGCATATTAGCATATTAGCATAGCATATTAGCATATTAGCATATTAGCATATTAGCATAGCGTGTTAGCGTATTAGCATATTAGCATATTAGCATAGCATATTAGCATATTAGCATATTAGCATATTAGCATATTAGCATAGCGTGTTAGTGTATTAGCATATTAGCATATTAGCATAGCATATTAGCATATTAGCATATTAGCATATTAGCATATTAGCATATTAGCATAGCATATTAGCATATTAGCATATTAGCATATTAGCATAGCATATTAGCATATTAGCATATTAGCATATTAGCATATTAGCATAGCATATTAGCATATTAGCATATTAGCATATTAGCATAGCATATTAGCATATTAGCATATTAGCATATTAGCATAGCGTGTTAGCGTATTAGCATATTAGCATATTAGCATAGCATATTAGCATATTAGCATAGCATATTAGCATATTAGTCTAGCATATTAGCATATTAGCATATTAGCATATTAGCATAGCGTGTTAGCATAGCGTGTTAGCATATTAGCGTATTAGCATATTAGCATATTAGCATATTAGCATATTAGCATAGTATATTAGCATATTAGCATATTAGCATATTAGCATATTAGCATATTAGCATAGCATATTAGCATATTAGCATATTAGCATATTAGCATATTAGCATAGCGTGTTAGTGTATTAGCATATTAGCATATTAGCATAGCATATTAGCATATTAGCATATTAGTATATTAGCATATTAGCATATTAGCATAGCATATTAGCATATTAGCATATTAGCATAGCATATTAGCATATCAGCATTTTAGCATATTAGCATAGCATATTAGCATATTAGCATATTAGCATATTAGCATATTAGCATAGCATATTAGCATATTAGCATATTAGCATATTAGCATATTAGCATAGCATATTAGCATATTAGCATATTAGCATATTAGCATAGCGTGTTAGCCTATTAGAGTATTAGCATATTAGCATATTAGCATAGCGTGTTAGCGTATTAGCATATTAGCATATTAGCATAGCATATTAGCATATTAGCATATTAGCATATTAGCAAATTAGCATATTAGCATATTAGCATAGCATATTAGCATAGCATATTAGCATATTAGCATATTAGCATATTAGCATATTAGCATATTAGCATATTAGCATAGCATATTAGCATATTAGCATATTAGCATATTAGCATAGCATATTAGCATATTAGCATATTAGCATATTAGCATGTTAGCATAGCATATTAGCATATTAGCATATTAGCATATTAGCATATTAGCATAGCGTGTTAGCGTATTAGCATATTAGCATATTAGCATATTAGCAAATTAGCATATTAGCATAGCATATTAGCATATTAGCATATTAGCATATTAGCATATTAGCATAGCATGTTAGCATATTAGCATATTAGCATATTAGCATAGCATATTAGCATATTAGCATATTAGCATATTAGCATAGCGTGTTAGCGTATTAGCATATTAGCATAGCATATTAGCATATTAGCATATTAGCATATTAGCATAGCATATTAGCATATTAACATATTAGCATATTAGCATATTAGCATAGTATATTAGCATATTAGCATATTAGCATATTAGCATATTAGCATATTAGCATAGCATATTAGCATATTAGCATATTAGCATATTAGCATATTAGCATGGCATATTAGCATATTAGCATAGCATATTAGCATATTAGCATAGCATATTAGCATATTAGCATATTAGCATATTAGCATATTAGCATAGCGTGTTAGCATATTAGCGTATTAGCATATTAGCATATTAGCATATTAGCATGTTAGCATATTAGCATAGCATATTAGCATATTAGCATATTAGCATATTAGCATATTAGCATATTAGCATAGCATATTAGCATAGCATATTAGCATAGCTTGTTAGCATATTAGCATAATAGCATATTAGCATATTAGCATATTAGCATAGCATATTAGCATATTAGCATATTAGCATATTAGCATATTAGCATAGCGTGTTAGCATATTAGCATATTAGCATATTAGCATATTAGCATGGCATATTAGCATATTAGCATAGCATATTAGCATATTAGCATAGCATATTAGCATATTAGCATATTAGCATATTAGCATATTAGCATAGCGTGTTAGCATATTAGCGTATTAGCATATTAGGATATTAGCATATTAGCATGTTAGCATATTAGCATAGCATATTAGCATATTAGCATATTAGCATATTAGCATATTAGCATAGCATATTAGCATATTATCATATTAGCATATTAGCATAGCATATTAGCATATTAGCATATTAGCATATTAGCATATTAGCATATTAGCATAGCATATTAACATATTAGCATATTAGCATATTAGCATATTAGCATATTAGCATAGCATATTAGCATATTAGCATATTAGCATATTAGCATATTAGCATAGCATATTAGCATATTAGCATATTAGTATATTAGCATATTAGCATAGCATAGCATATTAGCATATTAGCATATTAGCATATTAGCATAGCATATTAGCATAGCATATTAGCATATTAGCATATTAGCATATTAGCATATTAGCATAGCATATTAGGATATTAGCATATTAGCATATTAGCATAGCATATTAGCATATTAGCATATTAGCATATTAGCATATTAGCATAGCGTGTTAGTGTATTAGCATATTAGCATATTAGCATAGCATATTAGCATATTAGCATATTAGCATATTAGCATATTAACATAGCATATTAGCATATTAGCATATTAGCATATTAGCATATTAGCATAGCATATTAGCATATTAGCATATTAGCATATTAGCATATTAGCATAGCATATTAGCATATTAGCGTATTAGCATATTACCATATTAGCATATTAGCATATTAGCATATTAGCATATTAGCATATTAGCATAGCATATTAGCATAGCATATTAGCATATTAGCATATTAGCATATTAGCATAGCATATTAGCATATTAGCATATTAGCATATTAGTATATTAGCATAGCATATTAGCATATTAGTATATTAGCATAGCATATTAGCATATTAGCATATTAGCATATTAGCATATTAGCATAGCATATTAGCATATTAGCATATTAGCATAGCATATTAGCATATTAGCATATTAGCATATTAGCATAGCGTGTTAGCGTATTAGCATATTAGCATAGCATATTAGCATATTAGCATATTAGCATATTAGCATATTAGCATAGCGTGTTAGTGTATTAGCATATTAGCATATTAGCATAGCATATTAGCATATTAGCATATTAGCATATTAGCATAGCATATTAGCATATTAGCATATTAGCATATTAGCATAGCATATTAGCATATTAGCATATTAGCATATTAGCATATTAGCATATTAATATATTAGCATAGCATATTAGCATATTAGCATATTAGCATATTAGCATAGCATATTAGCATATTAGCATATTAGCATATTAGCATATTAGCATATTAGCATAGCATATTAGCATATTAGCATATTAACATATTAGTATATTAGCATAGCATATTAGCATATTAGCATATTAGCATATTAGCATATTAGCATAGCATATTAGCATATTAGCATAGCGTGTTAGCGTGTTAGCGTATTAGCATATTAGCATAGCATATTAGCATATTAGCATATTAGCATATTAGCATATTAGCATATTAGCATAGCATATTAGCATATTAGCATATTAGCATATTAGCATAGCATATTAGCATATTAGCATATTAGCATATTAGCATATTAGCATAGCGTGTTAGCGTGTTAGCGTATTAGTATATTAGCATAGCATATTAGCATATTAGCATATTAACATATTAGCATAGCATATTAGCATATTATCATATTAGCATATTAGCATATTAGCATAGCATATTAGCATATTAGCATATTAGCATATTAGCATATTAGCATAGCATATTAGCATATTAGCATATTAGCATAGCATATTAGCATAGCATATTAGCATATTAGCATATTAGCATATTAGCATATTAGCATAGCATATTAGCATATTAGCATATTAGCATATTAGCATATTAGCATAGCGTGTTAGCGTATTAGCATATTAGCATATTAGCATAGCATATTAGCATATTAGCATGGCATATTAGCATATTAGCATAGCATATTAGCATATTAGCATATTAGCATATTAGCATATTAGCATATTAGCATATTAGCATAGCGTGTTAGCATATTAACGTATTAGCATATTAGCATATTAGCATATTAGCATAGCATATTAGCATATTAGCATATTAGCATATTAGCATAGCGTGTTAGTGTATTAGCATATTAGCATAGCATATTAGCATATTAGCATATTAGCATATTAGCATATTAGCATATTAGCATAGCATATTAGCATATTAGCATATTAGCATATTAGCATAGCATATTAGCATATTAGCATATTAGCATATTAGCATAGCATATTAGCATATTAGCATATTACCATATTAGCATAGCATATTAGCATATTAGCATATTACCATATTAGCATATTAGCATAGCATATTAGCATATTAGCATATTAGCATATTAGCATATTAGCGTATTAGCATAGCATATTAGCATATTAGCATATTAGCATATTAGCATATTAGCATATTAGCATAGCATATTAGCATATTAGCATATTAGCATATTAGCATATTAGCATATTAGCTTAGCATATTAGCATAGCGTGTTAGCGTATTAGCATATTAGCATATTAGCATATTAGCATATTAACATATTAGCATATTAGCATAGCATATTAGCATATTAGCATATTAACATATTAGCATATTAGCATAGCATATTAGCATATTAGCATATTAGCATATTAGCAGATTTGTATATTAGCATATTAGCATAGCATATTAGCATATTAGCATATTAGCATATTAGCATATTAGCATAACGTGTTAGCGTATTAGCGTATTAGCATATTAGCATAGCGTGTTAGCGTATTAGCATATTAGTATATTAGCATATTAGCATATTAACATAGCATATTAGCATATTAGCATATTAGCATATTAGCATAGCATATTAGCATATTAGCATAGCATATTAGCATATTAGCATATTAGCATATTAGCATATTAGCATATTAGCATAGCATATTAGCATATTAGCATATTAGCATATTAACATATTAGCATAGCACATTAGCATATTAGCATATTAGCATATTAACATATTAGCATATTAGCATATTAGCATAGCATATTAACATATTAGCATATTAGCATAGCATATTAGCATATTAGCATATTAGCATATTAGCATAGCGTGTTAGCGTATTAGCGTATTAGCATATTAGCATAGCGTGTTAGCGTATTAGCATATTAGCATATTAGCATAGCATATTAGCATATTAGCATATTAGCATATTAGCATATTAGCATAGCATATTAGCATATTAGCATATTAGCATATTAGCATATTAGCATATTAGCATAGCATATTAGCATATTAGCATATTAGCATATTAGCATAGCATATTAGCACATTAGCATATTAGCATATTTGCATATTAGCATAGCATGTTAGCATGTTAGCATATTAGCGTATTAGCATATTAGCATATTAGCATATTAGCATAGCGTGTTAGCATATTAGCATATTAGCATATTAGCATTTTAGCATATTAGCATATTAGCATAGCATATTAGCATATTAGCATATTAGCATAGCGTGTTAGCATATTAGCGTATTAGCATATTAGCATATTAGCGTATTAGCATATTAGCATATTAGCATATTAGCATAGCGTGTTAGCATATTAGCGTATTAGCATATTAGCATATTAGCATAGCATATTAGCATATTAGCATATTAGCATATTAGCATATTAGCATAGCGTGTTAGCATATTAGCGTATTAGCAAATTAGCATATTAGCATATTAGCATAGCATATTAGCATATTAGCATATTAGCATATTAGCATATTAACATAGCATATTAGCATATTAGCATAGCGTGTTAGCATAGCGTATTAGCATATTAGCATATTAGCATAGCATATTAGCATATTAGCATATTAGCATATTAGCATATTAGCATATTAGCATAGCGTGTTAGCATATTAGCATATTAGCATATTAGCATAGCGTGTTAACATAGCGGATTAGCATATTAGCATATTAGCATAGCATAATAGCATATTAGCATAATAGCATATTAGCATATTAGCATAGTAGTATATTAGCATATTAGCATAGCATATTAGCATATTAGCATAGCGTGTTAGCATATTAGCACATTAGCATATTAGCATATTAGCATAGCGTGTTAGCATATTAGCATATTAGCATATTAGCATATTAGCATATTAGCATAGCATATTAGCATATTAGCATATTAGCATATTAGCATATTAGCATATTAGCGTATTAGCATATTAGCGTATTAGCATATTAGTATATTAGCATAGCATATTAGCATATTAGCATATTAGCATATTAGCATAGCGTGTTAGCATATTAGCGTATTAGCATATTAGCATATTAGCATAGCATATTAGCATATTAGCATATTAGCATATTCCGGTTGAGTGAACGCTGGCGCGTTTTTGCTGCCGCTGCTCACCGGTATTCTTATTTTTAATTTTATTTTTAAATATTTTTAGTAAACACCTTTTATCTATTTATATTTTCTGACACTACTGGCGGATTTTGCAAGAGTTTGAGTATTGGGCCTAGTTTAACCTACCGGTTTGTTTTGGCTGCGGTCTCCCACGGACTACAATATCTGACGGATTCTTTTTACCTGGCTGCCTGGTTTTCCGGCGTCTTCCCCTGTGATGTTGTCTGGTAGGACCTGTGTACTGTTCGTGTTTGCCTGGACTCTCATGTCGTTGGTCCATCGACCTGGTTTTGGCCTTTACCAGTATACAGCTGATGCGCTCCTCCGACTTCGCTTTCACCTGGCTGCTCTACCGCCGGCTGTGCTTCATCCTTACACGGACATCGCATTTTTCCCTCGCCGAAAGTATATTCATCGGGGCTCTCGCCGGAACTTTCATTATGACAACGCCAAGCCAATACAATCTTTCTGGTCCACTTCTCGTTGTTCTCCACTGAACTCTGACCGGGCTGTTAACCACAGTGTATTAGCCAGCCTGGCCAGGTCGGCTAACACTTTCGCCAAATCTGATAGCACCTGTGCACTTCGGTCTGCTTAACATCCGCTCGCTTACGAGCAAGGGACATCTCGTTCAAGACCTCCTCACCGACCGTAAGTTTGATTTTTTCTGTTTGACTGAAACGTGGCAGCAGCCCAAAGATTTCTCCCAGCTCAACGACTCCACTCCCCCGGGGTTTGTTTACACCTGTCAACCTCGGGAGTCCGGCCGTGGTGGAGGTCTTGCGGTAATCTATCGTGAGAATTGGAAAGTTCGGTCGTTGTCGGTACCTATCTTTAGTTCTTTTGAATCCGTTGTTTGTCAACTCTCGGGACCTGTTCCAACTGTTGTAGTTGCTATCTACCGTCCTCCAAAGCCAAATTCTGATTTCATAAGTGACTTTGCCGATCTGTTGACCCACTTGGCTACTATTTCTCCTAATATAATACTCCTGGGTGATTTCAACATACATATGGACAATAGTTATCATCCTCTCACCATAAACTTTTCATCCTGCCTCGACAGTTTTGGTTTCAATCAATATATAAACTTTCCCACTCATACTAAGGGCCATACTTTGGACTTAGTTTGCTGCTCTGGATTAACTCCTTTCAACTGTAAGGCTGACGAACTGCCAATCACTGATCATCTGTTACTCTCTTTTAATGTTAAAATGACCCTTTCTGTATTAAAGAATCCTCGCACCATTTCTTACCGTAACATCAAACAAATTAATTCTGACACCCTTTCTGTTGCTTTTTCAAGTATTTTGCATTTCAATAACTTGCTCACTTTAGATGATCTGGTTTCTCATTATAACAGTAGTCTTAATAGTATTTTAAATTCTGTTGCTCCTATAAAAATCAAATCTGTATTATTTTCTCAGTCAGCACCCTGGTATACAGCTGAACTCAGGCTTATGAAAGCAAAGGGTCGACAGCTTGAACGTCTGTATAAAAGAACTGGTCTCACAATCCATAAAGAAATGTATAATAATCATATTTCATATTATAAGGAATGCATTAATCAAACCAAATCTACTTATTTTACTAACATTGTCTGTTCAAATGAAGATTCTACTAAATCACTGTTTTCACTGCTTAACTCTACTTTCAAGCCACCAGATTCTCTACCTATTCACCTCTATTCATCTTCCTTTTGTGACTCTCTAATGTTATTTTTCATTAACAAAATTCACAAAATCCATCAAGACTTGGTTCCTGATGTTTTTTGTAGTACCTCTCCTGAAATTATGTTGCCATTACATTGTTTTTCTGCTTTTCAGCTTCCCTCTGTTTCTGATATTTCAGATCTTATCTGTAAGTCAAAATCCTCCACCTGTCAGTTAGACCCCATTCCTACACCTCTAGTCAAAGCCTGTCTACCCTCTCTGCTTCCCCTTATTTTTGCAATCATTCATTCTTCACTAACCACTGGAACCGTTCCTGTTTCTTTCAAAACTTCTGCTATCACCCCAGTATTGAAAAAAACAGGTCTTGATCCTAATCATTTTGATAATTTCCGCCCTATCTCAAATTTACCATTCCTTTCAAAAATTCTTGAAAAAATAGTTGCAACCCAGATTCATTCTCACTTAACTAATAACAATTTATATGAACAGTTTCAGTCCGGTTTTCGCCCTCTCCATAGCACTGAAACAGCACTCATAAAAATAACCAATGACCTTCTTATGGCAGCTGACTCTGGGTTTCTTACCATTCTTATTCTCCTTGATCTGAGCGCAGCCTTTGACACTATCTCTCACTCTGTTCTTCTTAGTAGGTTAATCTCCATTGGTCTCTCCCATACACCATTAGATTGGTTTAAATCATATTTGTCTGACCGCACTCAGTTTATCCAGCTTAAATCTTTCACTTCTCAGCCTTCCCCTGTTGCCACTGGTGTCCCCCAGGGATCTGTTCTGGGGCCCCTCCTCTTCATTATTTACCTTCTTCCTCTTGGTCATATCTTCCGTAAATATAATATTCATTTTCACTGCTATGCCGACGACACCCAGCTTTATTTGTCTACTAAACCTGATTCCACTCTTCCTCCACCTTCCCTTAGCCTCTGTTTAGCTGAACTTAAATCATGGTTTTCTTCAAACTTTCTTAAACTTAATAGTACTAAAACAGAGTTTCTTCTAGTAGGCTCCAAATCAACAATATCCAAAACTAATTGTTTTCCCATTGCCATAGATGACTCTTTGGTTTCCCCGTCCCCATATGTGAAAAGCCTTGGTGTCATACTAGATAGCACTTTATCTTTTAATTCACATATCAATAATATCACTCGGTCTGCATATTTTCATCTGCGCAACATTAATCGTCTCCGTTCTTCTCTCACCCCACACGCCACCGCCATTCTTGTCCATAGTCTTGTCACTTCCCGTATCGATTACTGTAATTCACTCTTATTTGGTCTTACTCAAAAATCCATCAATAAGCTCCAACTTGTCCAGAACTCTGCTGCTCGCATTATCACCAGGACCCCTTCTATCCACCGCATCACTCCTGTTCTGCAGCAGCTTCACTGGCTACCAGTTAAATATCGCATCAATTTCAAAATCCTCCTGTATACATTTAAGGCCATACACCACCTCTCCCCTCCATATTTGTCTGATTTGGTTCAGGTCGCCATTCCATCTCGCTGCCTCAGATCCTCTTCCTCTCTTCTTCTCTCTGTCCCTTCCCACCGTCTTGCCACTATGGGGAGCAGGGCTTTCTGCTGCTCTGCTCCCCGGCTCTGGAATTCGCTTCCTCCCGACATTACTAACATTACTTCTCTTCCTCTGTTTAAATCTAGACTCAAAACTCACTTGTTTAAAACTGCTTATTCCATATAACCATTTTTTGAATCTGTCTTCATATTTTGGATTGTTTTTTAAGGATTATGTTAATTATCTCCTTTTATGTTTGTTTTATCATTTGTTGTGTACAGTGCCCTTGAGTGTCTTGAAAGGCGCTTTTAAATAAAATGTATTATTATTATTATTATTAGCATATTAGCATATTAGCATATTAGCATAGCATATTAGCATATTAGCATATTAGCATATTAGCATATTAGCATATTAGCATAGCATATTAGCATATTAGCATATTAGCATATTAGCATATTAACATATTAGCATAGCATATTAGCATATTAGCATATTAGCATAGCATATTAGCATAGCATATTAACATATTAGCATATTAGCATAGCATATTAGCATAGCATATTAACATATTAGCATATTAGCATAGCATATTAGCATATTAGCATAGCATATTAGCATATTAGCATATTAGCATATTAGCATATTAGCATAGCGTGTTAGCGTATTAGCGTATTAGCATATTAGCATAGCGTGTTAGCATATTAGCATATTAGCATATTAGCATATTAGCATAGCATATTAGCATATTAGCATATTAGCATATTAGCATAGCATATTAGCATATTAGCATATTAGCATATTAGCATATTAGCATATTAGCATAGCATATTAGCATATTAGCATATTAGCATATTAGCATAGCATATTAGCATATTAGCATATTAGTATATTAGCATATTAGCATATTAGCATATTAGCATAGCGTGTTAGTGTATTAGCATATTAGCATATTAGCATAGCATATTAGCATATTAGCATATTAGCATATTAGCATAGCATATTAGCATATTAGCATAGCGTGTTAGCGTATTAGCATATTAGCATATTAGCATATTAGTATAGCATATTAGCATATTAGCATAGTAGCATATTAGCATATTAGCATATTAGCATAGCATATTAGCATATTAGCATAGCATATTAGCATATTAGCATATTAGCGTATTAGCATATTAGCATATTAGCATATTAGCATATTAGCATAGCATATTAGCATATTAGCATATTAGCATATTAGCATATTAGCATAGCATATTAGCATAGCATATTAGCATATTAGCATATTAGCATATTAGCATATTAGCATAGCGTGTTAGCGTATTAGCATATTAGCATAGCATATTAGCATATTAGCATAGCGTGTTAGCGTATTAGCATATTAGCATATTAGCATAGCATATTAGCATATTAGCATATTAGCATATTAGCATATTAGCATATTAGCATATTAGCATATTAGCATAGCGTGTTAGTATATTAGCATATTAGCATATTAGCATAGCATATTAGCATATTAGCATATTAGCATATTAGCATAGCATATTAGCATAGCATATTAGCATATTAGCATATTAGCATATTAGCATATTAGCATAGCATATTAGCATATTAGCATATTAGCATAGCATATTAACATATTAGCATATTAGCATATTAGCATATTAGCATATTAGCATATTAGCATATTAGCATAGCATGTTAGCGTATTAGCATATTAGCATATTAGCATATTAGCATATTAGCATAGCATATTAGCATATTAGCATATTAGCATATTAGCATATTAGCATAGCATATTAGCATATTAGCATATTAGCATATTAGCATATTAGCATAGCATATTAGCATATTAGCATATTAGCATATTAGCATAGCGTGTTAGCGTATTAGCATATTAGCATATTAGCATAGCATATTAGCATATTAGCATATTAGCATATTAGCATAGCATATTAGCATATTAGCATATTAGCATATTAGCATATTAGCATATTAGCATAGCATATTAGCATATTAGCATATTAGCATAGCGTGTTAGCGTATTAGCATATTATCATAGCATATTAGCATATTAGCATATTAGCATATTAGCATATTAGCATAGCATATTAGCATATTAGCATAGCGTGTTAGCGTATTAACATATTAGCATATTAGCATAACATATTAACATATTAGCATAGCATATTAGCATATTAACATAGCATATTAGCATATTAGCATATTAGCATATTAGCATATTAACATATTAGCATATTAGCATATTAGCATATTAGCATAGCGTGTTAGCATATTAGCGTATTAGCATATTAGCATATTAGCATATTAGCATATTAGCATATTAGCATATTAGCATAGCATATTAGCATATTAGCATATTAGCAGATTTGTATATTAGCATATTAGCATAGCATATTAGCATATTAGCATATTAGCATATTAGCATATTAGCATAACGTGTTAGCGTATTAGCGTATTAGCATATTAGCATAGCGTGTTAGCGTATTAGCATATTAGTATATTAGCATATTAGCATATTAGCATATTAGCATATTAGCATAGCATATTAGCATATTAGCATAGCATATTAGCATATTAGCATATTAGCATATTAGCATATTAGCATAGCGTGTTAGCATATTAGCGTATTAGCATATTAGCATATTAGCATATTAGCATATTAGCATATTAGCATAGCATATTAGCATATTAGCATATTAGCATATTAGCATAGCATATTAGCATATTAGCATATTAGCATATTAGCATATTAGCATAGCATATTAGCATATTAGCATATTAGCATATTAGCATAGCATATTAGCATATTAGCATATTAGCATATTAACATAGCATATTAGCATATTAGCATATTAGCATATTAGCATAGTATATTAGCATATTAGCATATTAGCATATTAGCATATTAGAATATTAGCATAGCATATTAGCATATTAGCATATTAGCATATTAGCATATTAGCATAGCATATTAGCATATTAGCATATTAGCATATTAGCATATTAGCATATTAGCATAGCATGTTAGCGTATTAGCATATTAGCATATTAGCATATTAGCATATTAGTATATTAGCATAGCATATTAGCATATTAGCATATTAGCATATTAGCATATTAGCTTAGCATATTAGCATATTAGCATAGCATATTAGCATATTAGCATATTAGCATATTAGCATATTAGCATAGCGTGTTAGCGTATTAGCATATTAGCATATTAGCATAGCATATTAGCATATTAGCATATTAGCATATTAGCATATTAGCATATTAGCATAGCATATTAGCATATTAGCATATTAGCATATTAGCATATTAGCGTATTAGCATATTAGCATATTAGCATATTAGCATATTAGCATAGCATGTTAGCGTATTAGCATATTAGCATATTAGCATATTAGCATATTAGCATAGCATAGCATATTAGCATATTAGCATATTAGCATATTAGCATATTAGCATAGCATATTAGCATATTAGCATACTAGCATATTAGCATATTAGCATATTAGCATATTAGCATAGCATATTAGCATATTAGCATATTAGCATATTAGCATAGCGTGTTAGTGTATTAGCATATTAGCATATTAGCATAGCATATTAGCATATTAGCATATTAGCATATTAGCATATTAGCATAGCATATTAGCATATTAGCATATTAGCATATTAGCATAGCATATTAGCATATTAGCATATTAGCAAATTAGCATATTAGCATAGCATATTAGCATATTAGCATATTAGCATATTATCATATTAGCATATTAGCATAGCGTGTTAGCGTATTAGCATATTAGCATATTAGCATATTAGCATAGCATATTAGCATATTAGCATATTAGCATATTAGCATTGCATATTAGCATATTAGCATATTAGCATATTAGCATAGCATATTAGCATATTAGCATATTAACATAGCATATTAGCATATTAGCATATTAGTATATTAGCATATTAGCATATTAGCATAGCATATTAGCATAGCGTGTTAGCGTATTAGCATATTAGCATATTAGCATAGCATATTAGCATATTAGCATAGCATATTAGCATATTAGCATAGCATATTAGCATATTAGCATATTAGCATATTAGCATATTAGCATAGCGTGTTAGCATATTAGCGTATTAGCATATTAGCATATTAGCATATTAGCATATTAGCATAGCATATTAGCATATTAGTATATTAGCATATTAGCATATTAACATATTAGCATAGCATATTAGCATATTAGCATATTAGCATATTAGCATATTAGCATAGCATATTAGCATATTAGCATATTAGCATATTAGCATAGCGTGTTAGTGTATTAGCATATTAGCATATTAGCATATTAGCATAGCATATTAGCATATTAGCATATTAGCATATTAGCATAGCATATTAGCATATTAGCATATTAGCATATTAGCATATTAGCATAGCATATTAGCATATTAGCATAGCATATTAACATATTAGCATAGCATATTAGCATATTAACATATTAACATATTAGCATATTAGCATATTAGCATAGCATATTAGCATAGCATATTAGCATATTAGCATATTAGCATATTAGCATAGCATATTAGCATATTAGCATATTAGCATAGCATATTAGCATATTAGCATATTAGCATATTAGTATATTAGCATAGCATATTAGCATATTAGCATATTAGCATATTAACATATTAGCATAGCTTAGCATATTAGCGTATTAAAATAGCATATTAGCATATTAGCATATTAGCATATTAGCATAGCATATTAGCATATTAGCATATTAGCATATTAGCATATTAGCATAGCATATTAGCATAGCATATTAGCATATTAGCATATTAGCGTATTAGCATATTAGCATATTAGCATAGCATATTAGCATAGCATATTAGCATATTAGCATATTAGCATATTAGCATATTAGCATAGCATATTAGCATATTAGCATATTAGCATATTAGCATATTAGCATAGCGTGTTAGTGTATTAGCATATTAGCATATTAGCATAGCATATTAGCATATTAGCATATTAGCATATTAGCATATTAGCATATTAGCATAGCATATTAGCATATTAGCATATTAGCAAATTAGTATATTAGCATAGCATATTAGCATATTAGCATATTAGCATAGCATATTAGCATATTAGCATAGCATATTAACATATTAGCATATTAGCATATTAGCATATTAGCATAGCATATTAGCATATTAGCATATTAGCATATTAGCATATTAGCATAGCATATTAGCATATTAGCATATTAACATATTAGCATAGCATATTAGCATATTAGCATATTAGCATATTAGCATATTAGCATAGCATATTAGCATATTAGCATATTAGCATATTAGCATATTAGCATAGCATATTAGCATATTAGCATATTAGCATATTAGCATAGCGTGTTAGCGTATTAGTATATTAGCATAGCATATTAGCATATTAGCATATTAGCATAGCATATTAGCATATTAGCATATTAGCATATTAGCATATTAGCATAACATATTAGCATATTAGCATATTAGTATATTAGCATAGCATATTAGCATATTAGCATATTAGCATATTAGCATATTAGCATAGCATATTAGCATATTAGCATATTAGCATATTAGCATATTAGCATAGCATATTAGCATATTAGCATATTAGCATATTAGCATATTAGCATAGCATGTTAGCGTATTAGCATATTAGCATATTAGCATAGCATATTAGCATATTAGCATAGCATATTAGCATATTAGCATATTAGCATATTAGCATATTAGCATATTAGCATAGCGTGTTAGCATATTAGCGTATTAGCATATTAGCATATTAGCATATTAGCATATTAGCATATTAGCATATTAGCATAGCATATTAGCATATTAGCATATTAGCATATTAGCATAGCATATTAGCATATTAGCATATTAGCATATTAGCATAGCGTGTTAGTGTATTAGCATATTAGCATATTAGCATAGCATATTAGCATATTAGTATATTAGTATATTAGCATATTAGCATATTAGCATAGCATATTAGCATATTAGCATATTAGCATAGCATATTAGCATATCAGCATTTTAGCATATTAGCATATTAGCATATTAGCATATTAGCATATTAGCATAGCATATTAGCATATTAGCATATTAGCATATTAGCATAGCATATTAGCATATTAGCATATTAGCATATTAGCATATTAGCATAGCGTGTTAGCCTATTAGAGTATTAGCATATTAGCATATTAGCATAGCGTGTTAGCGTATTAGCATATTAGCATATTAGCATAGCATATTAGCATATTAGCATATTAGCATATTAGCATATTAGCATATTAGCATAGCATATTAGCATATTAGCATATTAGCATATTAGCATAGCATATTAGCATATTAGCATATTAGCATATTAGCATATTAGCATAGCGTGTTAGCCTATTAGAGTATTAGCATATTAGCATATTAGCATAGCGTGTTAGCGTATTAGCATATTAGCATATTAGCATAGCATATTAGCATATTAGCATATTAGCATATTAGCATATTAGCATAGCATATTAGCATATTAGCATATTAGCATATTAGCATATTAGCATAGCATATTAGCATATTAGCATATTAGCATATTAGCATAGCATATTAACATATTAGCATATTAGCATATTAGCATAGCATATTAGCATATTAGCATATTAGCATATTAGCATATTAGCATAGCATATTAGCATATTAGCATATTAGCATATTAGCATATTAGCATAGCATATTAGCATATTAGCATATTAGCATATTAGCATATTAGCATAGCATATTAGCATATTAGCATATTAGCATATTAGCATATTAGCATAGCGTGTTAGCGTATTAGCATATTAGCATAGCATATTAGCATATTAGCATATTAGCATAGCATATTAGCATATTAGCATATTAGCATATTAGCATATTAGCATAGCATATTAGTATATTAGCATATTAGCATATTAGCATAGCATATTAGCATATTAGCATATTAGCATATTAGCATATTAGCATAGCATATTAGCATATTAGCATATTAGCATATTAGCATAGCGTGTTAGCGTATTAGCATATTAGCATATTAGCATAGCATATTAGCATATTAGCATAGCATATTAGCATATTAGCATAGCATATTAGCATATTAGCATAGCATATTAGCATATTAGCATATTAGCATATTAGCATATTAGCATATTAGCATATTAGCATAGCGTGTTAGCATATTAGCGTATTAGCATATTAGCATATTAGCATATTAGCATATTAGCATATTAGCATATTAGCATAGCATATTAGCATATTAGCATATTAGCATATTAGCATATTAGCATATTAGCATAGCATATTAGCATATTAGCATATTAGCATATTAGCATAGCGTGTTAGTGTATTAGCATATTAGCATATTAGCATAGCATATTAGCATATTAGCATATTAGTATATTAGCATATTAGCATATTAGCATAGCATATTAGCATATTAGCATAGCATATTAGCATATCAGCATTTTAGCATATTAGCATAGCATATTAGCATATTAGCATATTAGCATATTAGCATATTAGCATAGCATATTAGCATATTAGCATATTAGCATATTAGCATAGCATATTAGCATATTAGCATATTAGCATATTAGCATATTAGCCTATTAGAGTATTAGCATATTAGCATATTAGCATAGCGTGTTAGCGTATTAGCATATTAGCATATTAGCATAGCATATTAGCATATTAGCATATTAGCATATTAGCAAATTAGCATATTAGCATATTAGCATAGCATATTAGCATAGCATATTAGCATATTAGCATATTAGCATATTAGCATATTAGCATATTAGCATAGCATATTAGCATATTAGCATATTAGCATATTAGCATAGCATATTAGCATATTAGCATATTAGCATATTAGCATAGCATATTAGCATATTAGCATATTAGCGTATTAGCATATTAGCATAGCGTGTTAGCGTATTAGCATATTAGCATATTAGCATATTAGCATATTAGCATAGCATATTAGCATATTAGCATATTAGCATATTAGCATTAGCATAGCATATTAGCATATTAGCATATTAGCATATTAGCATAGCATATTAGCATATTAGCATATTAGCATATTAGCATATTAGCATAGCGTGTTAGCGTATTAACATATTAGCATAGCATATTAGCATATTAGCATATTAGCATATTAGCATAGCATATTAGTATATTAGCATATTAGCATATTAGCATATTAGCATAGTATAGCATAGTATATTAGCATATTAGCATATTAGCATATTAGCATATTAGCATATTATTCTCTCTATAATTTTCTCTTCACCCTATACACTGCGGACTTCAATTACAACACGGACACTTGCCATCTACAGAAGTTTTCAGACGACACTGCCATTGTTGGTCGGGTGTCAGAGGGGAACGAGCTGGAATACAGGGGGGGTCATCGATCGCTTTGTCAGCTGGTGTGAACTGAACCATCTTCATATTAATGCCAGCAAGACGAAGGAACTGGTGATTGACTTCAGCAAGAAGTCTTCTCCTACTACACCGGTGAACATCCAGGGTCTGGACATTGAAACGGTGAAGGAGTACAAATTCCTGGGTGTTCACCTAAACAACAAACTGGACTGGTCTACAAACACTGAGGCAGTTTACAAAAAGGGTCTAAGTCGTCTTCACCTGCTTAGGCGGCTAAGATCCTTTGGGTTGAACAGGACTCTCTTAAGGTCCTTCTATGACACTGTGGTAGCATCTGCTATCTTTTATGCTGTGGTCTGCTGGTGTGGTGGAATTGCAGAGAGGAACAGGGGGAAATTGGACAAACTGGTGAAGAGGGCCAGCTCTGTCCTGGGCTGCCCACTGAAATCCATCGAGCAGGTTGGGGATGAGAGGATGCGGTCTAAGCTAACATCCATTATGGACAACACCTCCCACCCCCTGCATGAGACTGTACGAGCTCTGAGCAGCTCATTCAGCAATAGACTTCTACACCCACAGTGTAGGAAGGAGCGCTACCGCAGGTCATTCCTACCAGCGGCTGTCAGACATTATAACAGTTTAGCGTGAGTATTTTTTACTCATATATGTTTAACTGACATATCACATGCTGTAACCAGGATCATTCACACCCCACCCCACCCCCGCACTTGTGTACATATCTCTGTACATTTTGTACATATCTCTGTACATCTTTATTTATTTCCAAAACTTTTTGTACATTTGTATTTATATCTTTGTGTATCTACCTGCTCCTATTGTTCTATATTACGTTTTTGTGCAAGAGCTCTGTAACACCTAAATTTCTCATTCGTGGGATAATAAAGGTTTATTCTATTCTATTCTATTCTATTAGCATAGCATATTAGCATATTAGCATATTAGCATAGCATATTAGCATATTAGCATAATAGCATATTAGCATATTAGCATATTAGCATAGCATATTAGCATATTAGCATATTAGCATATTAGCATATTAGCATATTAGCATAGCGTGTTAGCATATTAGCGTATTAGCATATTAGCATATTAGCATATTAGCATGTTAGCATATTAGCATAGCATATTAGCATATTAGCATATTAGCATATTAGCATATTAGCATAGCATATTAGCATAGCTTGTTAGCATATTAGCATATTAGCATAATAGCATATTAGCATATTAGCATATTAGCATAGCATATTAGCATATTAGCATATTAGCATATTAGCATATTAGCATAGCGTGTTAGTGTATTAGCATATTAGCATATTAGCATATTAGCATATTAGCATATTAGCATATTAGCATAGCTTGTTAGCATATTAGCGTATTAGCATATTAGCATATTAGCATATTAGCATATTAGCATAGCATATTAGCATATTAGCATAATAGCATATTAGCATATTAGCATATTAGCATAGCATATTAGCATATTAGCATATTAGCATATTAGCATATTAGCATAGCGTGTTAGTGTATTAGCATATTAGCATATTAGCATATTAGCATATTAGCATATTAGCATAGCATATTAGCATATTAGCATATTAGCATATTAGCATATTAGCATAGCATATTAGCATATTAGCATATTAGCATATTAGCATATTAGCATATTAGCATAGCATATTAGCATATTAGCATATTAGCATATTAGCACATTAGCATATTAGCATATTAGCATATTAGCATAGCATATTAGCATATTAGCATATTAGCATATTAGCATATTAGCATAGCATATTAGCATATTAGCATATTAGCATATTAGCATATTAGCATAGCATAGCATATTAGCATATTAGCATATTAGCATATTAGCATATTAGCATATTAGCATAGCATATTAGCATATTAGCATATTAGCATATTAGCATATTAGCATATTAGCATAGCATATTAGGATATTAGCATATTAGCATATTAGCATATTAGCATATTAGCATAGCATATTAACATATTAGCATATTAGCATATTAGCATATTAGCATATTAGCATAGCATATTAGCATATTAGCATATTAGCATATTAGCATAGCATATTAGCATATTAGCATATTAGCATATTAGCATAGCGTGTTAGCGTATTAGCATATTAGCATATTAGCATAGCATATTAGCATAGCATATTAGCATATTAGCATATTAGCATATTGGCATAGCATATTAGTGTATTAGCATATTAGCATATTAGCATATTAGCATAGCATATTAGCATATTAACATATTAGCATATTAGCATATTAGCATAGCATATTAGCATATTAGCATATTAGCATATTAGCATATTAGCATAGCATATTAGCATATTAGCATATTAGCATATTAGCATATTAACATATTAGCATAGCATATTAGCATATTAGCATATTAGCATATTAGCATATTAGCATAGCATATTAGCATATTAGCATATTAGCATATTAGCATATTAGCATATTAGCATATTAGCATAGCGTGTTAGCGTATTAGCATATTAGCATATTAGCATAGCATATTAGCATATTAGCATATTAGCATATTAGCATATTAGCATAGCGTGTTAGTGTATTAGCATATTAGTATATTAGCATAGCATATTAGCATATTAGCATATTAGCATATTAACATAGCATATTAGCATATTAGCATATTAGTATATTAGCATATTAGCATAGCATATTAGCATATTAGCATATTAGCATATTAGCATATTAGCATATTAGCATATTAGCATAGCATATTAGCATATTAGCATATTAGCATATTAGCATAGCATATTAGCATATTAGCATATTAGCATATTAGCATAGCATATTAGCATATTAGCATATTAGCATATTAGCATATTAGCATAGCGTGTTAGCCTATTAGAGTATTAGCATATTAGCATATTAGCATAGCGTGTTAGCGTATTAGCATATTAGCATATTAGCATAGCATATTAGCATATTAGCATATTAGCATATTAGCATATTAGCATAGCATATTAGCATATTAGCATATTAGCATATTAGCATAGCGTGTTAGCGTATTAGCATATTAGCATATTAGCATAGCATATTAGCATATTAGCATATTAGCATATTAGCATATTAGCATAGCGTGTTAGTGTATTAGCATATTAGCATATTAGCATAGCATATTAGCATATTAGCATATTAGCATATTAGCATATTAGCATATTAGCATAGCATATTAGCATATTAGCATATTAGCATATTAGCATAGCATATTAGCATATTAGCATATTAGCATATTAGCATATTAGCATAGCATATTAGCATATTAGCATATTAGCATATTAGCATATTAGCATAGCATATTAGCATATTAGCATATTAGCATATTAGCATATTAGCATAGCGTGTTAGCGTATTAGCATATTAGCATATTAGCATAGCATATTAGCATATTAGCATAGCATATTAGCATATTAGTCTAGCATATTAGCATATTAGCATATTAGCATATTAGCATAGCGTGTTAGCATAGCGTGTTAGCATATTAGCGTATTAGCATATTAGCATATTAGCATATTAGCATATTAGCATAGTATATTAGCATATTAGCATATTAGCATATTAGCATATTAGCATATTAGCATAGCATATTAGCATATTAGCATATTAGCATATTAGCATATTAGCATATTAGCATAGCGTGTTAGTGTATTAGCATATTAGCATATTAGCATAGCATATTAGCATATTAGCATATTAGTATATTAGCATATTAGCATGTTAGCATAGCATATTAGCATATTAGCATATTAGCATAGCATATTAGCATATCAGCATTTTAGCATATTAGCATAGCATATTAGCATATTAGCATATTAGCATATTAGCATATTAGCATAGCATATTAGCATATTAGCATATTAGCATATTAGCATATTAGCATAGCATATTAGCATATTAGCATATTAGCATATTAGCATATTAGCATAGCGTGTTAGCCTATTAGAGTATTAGCATATTAGCATATTAGCATAGCGTGTTAGCGTATTAGCATATTAGCATATTAGCATAGCATATTAGCATATTAGCATATTAGCATATTAGCAAATTAGCATATTAGCATATTAGCATAGCATATTAGCATAGCATATTAGCATATTAGCATATTAGCATATTAGCATATTAGCATATTAGCATATTAGCATATTAGCATAGCATATTAGCATATTAGCATATTAGCATATTAGCATAGCATATTAGCATATTAGCATATTAGCATATTAGCATGTTAGCATAGCATATTAGCATATTAGCATATTAGCATATTAGCATATTAGCATAGCGTGTTAGCGTATTAGCATATTAGCATATTAGCATATTAGCAAATTAGCATATTAGCATAGCATATTAGCATATTAGCATATTAGCATATTAGCATATTAGCATAGCATGTTAGCATATTAGCATATTAGCATATTAGCATAGCATATTAGCATATTAGCATAGCGTGTTAGCGTATTAGCATATTAGCATAGCATATTAGCATATTAGCATATTAGCATATTAGCATAGCATATTAGCATATTAACATATTAGCATATTAGCATATTAGCATAGTATATTAGCATATTAGCATATTAGCATATTAGCATATTAGCATATTAGCATATTAGCATAGCATATTAGCATATTAGCATATTAGCATATTAGCATATTAGCATGGCATATTAGCATATTAGCATAGCATATTAGCATATTAGCATAGCATATTAGCATATTAGCATATTAGCATATTAGCATATTAGCATAGCGTGTTAGCATATTAGCGTATTAGCATATTAGCATATTAGCATATTTGCATAGTTAGCATATTAGCATAGCATATTAGCATATTAGCATATTAGCATATTAGCATATTAGCATATTAGCATATTAGCATAGCATATTAGCATATTAGTATATTAGCATATTAGCATATTAGCATATTAGCATATTAGCATAGCATAGCATATTAGCATATTAGCATATTAGCATATTAGCATATTAGCATATTAGCATAGCATATTAGCATATTAGCATAGCATATTAGCATATTAGCATATTAGCATATTAGCATATTAGCATAGCATATTAGCATAGCATATTAGCATATTAGCATATTAGCATATTAGCATATTAGCATATTAGCATATTAGCATAGCATATTAGCATATTAGCATATTAGCATATTAGCATATTACCATAGCATATTAGCATATTAGCATATTAGCATATTAGCATATTAGCATAGCATATTAGCATATTAGCATATTAGCATATTAGCATTTTAGCATATTAGCATATTAGCATATTAGCATAGCATATTAGCATATTAGCATATTAGCATAGCATAGCATATTAGCATATTAGCATATTAGCATATTAGCATATTAGCATAGCGTGCTAGCGTATTAGCATATTAGCATATTAGCATAGCATATTAGCGTATTAGCGTATTAGCATATTAGCATATTAGCATATTAGCATATTAGCATATTAGCATATTAGCATATTAGCATAGCATATTAGCATATTATCATATTAGCATATTAGCATATTAGCATAGCATATTAGCATATTAGCATATTAGCATATTAGCATATTAGCATAGCATGTTAGCGTATTAGTATATTAGCATATTAGCATATTAGCATATTAGCATATCATATTAGCATATTAGCATATTAGCATATTAGCATATTAGCATATTAGCATAGCATATTAGCATATTAGCATATTAGCATATTAGCATATTAGCATATTAGCATAGCATATTAGCATATTAGCATGTTAGCATATTAGCATATTAGCATATTAGCATGTTAGCATATTAGCATATTAGCATATTAGCATATTAGCATAGCGTGTTAGTGTATTAGCATATTAGCATATTAGCATATTAGCATATTAGCATAGCTTGTTAGCATATTAGCATATTAGCATATTAGCATATTAGCATATTAGCATATTAGCATAGCATATTAGCATATTAGCATATTAGCATATTAGCATATTAGCATATTAGCATAGGCATATTAGCATAACATATTAACATATTAGCATATTAGCATATTAGCATATTAGCATATTAGCATATTAGCATAGCTTGTTAGCATATTAGCGTATTAGCATATTAGCATATTAGCATATTAGCATATTAGCATAGCATATTAGCATATTAACATATTAACATATTAACATATTAACATATTAGCATATTAGCATATTAGCATATTAGTATAGCTTGTTAGCATATTAGCGTATTAGCATATTAGCATATTAGCATATTAGCATATTAGCATATTAGCATAGCATATTAGCATATTAGCATATTAGCATATTAGCATATTAGCATAGCATATTAGTATATTAGCATATTAGCATATTAGCATATTAGCATATTAGCATATTAGCATAGCATATTAGCATATTAGTATATTAGTATATTAGTATATTAGTATATTAGTATATTAGCATATTTGCATAGCATATTAGCATATTAGCATATTAGCATAGCATATTTGCCTATTAGCATATTAGCATATTAGCATATTAGCATATTAGCATATTAGCATATTAGCATAGCATATTAGCATATTAGCATATTAGCATATTAGCATATTAGCATATTAGCATAGCATATTAGCATATTAACATATTAGCATATTAGCATATTAGCATATTTGCGTATTAGTATATTAGCATATTAGCATAGCATATTAGCATATTATCATATTAGCATATTAGCATATTAGCATAGCATATTAGCATATTAGCATAGCTTAGCATATTAGCGTATTAGCATATTAGCATATTAGCATATTAGAATATTAGCATATTAGCATATTAGCATAGCATATTAGCATATTAGCATATTAGCATATTAGCATAGCATATTAGCATATTAGCATATTAGCATATTAGCATAGCGTGTTAGTGTATTAGCATATTAGCATATTAGCATATTAGCATATTAGCATATTAGCATATTAGCATAGCAT